>NC_071991.2:112587500-112732500 GCF_028885655.2 Pongo abelii
TAGGCTTGTGCCACCATGCCTAGCTTTTTCTTTTCTTTTCTTATCTTTTCTTTTCTTATCTTTCCTTTTCTTTTCTTTCCTTTTCTTTTCTTATCTTCCCTTCCCTCCCTCCCTTCCCTTCCCTTCCCCTCCCCTCCCCTCCCCTCCCCTTCCCCTCCCCTCCCCTGCTCTCCCTTCCTTTCCCTTCCCTTCCCCTCCCCTCCCCTCCCCACCACTCCTCTCCTCTCCTCTTCTTTTCTTTTCTTTTCTTTTCTTTCCTTTTCTTTTCTTTCCTTTTCTTTTCTTTTCTTTCCTTTTCGTTTCTTTCCTTTTCTTTTCTTTTCTTTTCTTTTCTTTTCTCTTAAAATAGGGATCTCACTATGTTGCCTAGGCTGTTTTCAAACTCCTGGCCTCAGGCCATCTTCCTGCCTTAGTCTCCCAAAGCGCTGGGTTTGCAGGCATGAGCTACTGCACTTGGCCACTTATTATTTTCAAAAATTGTGCAAGCTTTTCTTTTGGTGGAACTTGTAAATGGATATTCTATATTTTACTCCTAATAATTTTCCTCCTATAATTGTACTCCTAAAAATTCTCTGTGAACCCTCAAGCTTTAGAAACTGAGTTTCTAAAAGAAAGTTCAAAGTTCTTCCTTCCTTCCTCCCTCCCTCCCTTCCTTCCTACCTTCCTTCCTTCTTTCCTTCCTTCCTACTTTCCTTCTTTCCTTCCTTCCTTCCTTCCTCCTTCCTTTCCTTCCTTTCCTTAACCTTCCTTCCTTCCTTTCCTTAACCTTCCTTTCTTCCTTTCCTTAACCTTTCTTTCTTTCTTCTTTCTTTCTTTCTTTCTTTCTTTCTTTCTTTCTTTCTTTCTTTCTTTCTTCTTTCTTTCTTTCTTTTTCTTTCTTTCTTTCTTTCTTTCCTTCCTTCCTTCCTTCTTTCTTTCTCTTTCTTTTGCCTGTTTTGTGTCTCCCCTGTAATGATGCATTGCTATTGTTCTGAGAACAACTGCTAGTTTCATTCTGGGACCCCTATTCCTGCTTCAAATTTGTTCAGTCGACATTAAGGGTCTATCATTTATCAGACATTTTGCTAGGTAATAGGTATGTAGAAATGAAGTAGTTACAGTCTTGTCTGGTCTCTTATACATTCCAGTAGATAATCACTTGAATGGATTAGTTGGCAAGGCTATACCCACTGGATATTGCATACATATTCACTACCTTAAATATGTGTTTGGTGTAGGAACCCCTTTTTTTTATTTTATTTTAAGTTACAGACCTTAGCAAGGTCTCGTAAACTGGGACATTTCCTTTCCAGTTGGTAAATGACTAGGGCTACAAAGTTGTACCTTTATCTTAGATGTCAAGAAGGATATGTCTTTTGAACAAACAGACTTTGTTTCGGAAATGTCCTAAAATTGTTTCTCCCATGTTGGATTGACTATTTCAGTGTCCAGGAAGAGCTTGTGATTCTAAGTTGGTGTCTTCAGTCCACCAAGCTGGAGAAGCTGCAATGACATGTCTTCCATTTTCTTCTCTCTTACTTTATATCATCTTACTCTATTTTATGTTATTGTTCTTCACCATGAAAGACAGAAATTATCTGTAGTCATTTGGGAAGTGATAAGTTTAGTAGCTGTGGCCACACTTTAACAGTGTTGTGTAATCTTGACCCTGTTAATTTTCAGTAGCACCCTATAGATTGGCTACTACAGCACCACATTATAATGAAATGTGCAAATACATAGTTGACTCTCCTGAGCCAAGACTGTAACTACTTCATTTCTACATACCCATTACCTAGCAAAATGTCTAATAAATGATAGATCCTTAATGTCGACTAAACAAATTTGAAGCAGGAATGGGAGTCCCAGAATGAACCTAGCAGTTGTTCTCCGAACAATAACTTTTGCAGCGCAATTGCCAATAGAAGATGTGCTGTCCCTGTGTCAGCATGACGATGGCTCTAGAGACGATGCCTGTTTCATTAATCGTCCCCTCTGATGGGCATCGTGTTCACTCCAGCCTTAGAGAATCATAATAAAGGAAACTTGCTGAAAGGGATGTCTGGTCTCCTATACATTCCACTAGATAATCACTTGAATGGATTAGTTGGCTAAGCCATATCCGCTGGATATTGCATACATATTCACTAGCTTAAATATGTGTTTGGTGTAGGAACCCTACTGTTTTTATGAGATGGAGTTTTGCTCTTGTTACCCAGGTGGGAGTGCGGTAGCATGATCTCGGCTCACTGCAACCTCTGCCTCCTGGTTTCAAGTGATTCTCCTGCTACAGCTTCCCGAGTAGCTGGGATTACAGGCATGTGCCACCATGCCTGGCTAGTTTTGTATTTTTAGTAGAGATGGGGTTTCACCATGTTGGTCAGGCTAGTCCCAAACTCCTGACCTCAGGTGATCCACCAGCCTCAACCTCCCAAAGTGCTGGGATTATAGGCATGAGCCACTGTTTCCAGCCAGGAACCCTTTAAAACCTCCTTTTTTTTCTTACTTTCTACATGCAATCTCTTACCAGGCCTGCCTGTGAAAGTGAACTCTGGAGCCAAATACCTGGGTTCAAACTCTGGCTCTACCACTGACAAGCAGTGTGACCTCCAGTAAATGACCTAACTTTCTCTGCTTTAGTTTCTTTATCTCTATAAAAAGAAAATTATAGTACCAGGCTTCTTGTGAGGATTAATTATGAGTTATTAATATAATATGTAAAGTACTTAAACCAGAACCATACGAGTATGATTTATTTATTTATTTAATCTTCCTTTTTCAATTCAACCCCATAGCCAATATTTTAGACCATTTCCTGCATCATTTGCTGCCTGGACTGGTCTCCTTGCCTCTTAGATCTTTTTTCTAAACTGTTATCCAAACAACTACGAGGTTAATGCTGTTAACTCTGCATTTAGCAGTTACCTATTTAGAAATCATCACTGATCGTATCTCTCACTTAAAAACCTCTCATTCACTTCTCATCCACACTCCAAGAAGTCATCATGCTTTAATAATTTTCTTTGTAATCATATTAATCTTCTTTTACTCGGCGTCCCATGCATTGCCCCAATCCTGGGCTGCAGCCAACCAGGTTCTTAATAATTTCCAATACTCAATGTACCTTTTCTCATCTCCATAACTTTGCCCATGCCATGTTCATGAGACATATATCAGTGCTAACTTCAATTCACACTTTAAGACAATTCATAAACTCTCCTCTGTGAAACATTTTCTGATCCTTTCTATCTCCACCCCCTTTACCCATCCATAGCAGCCCTCATGACACTATATTCGAATTATTATTTACATGTCTTCCTAAAGTGAAGCTCTTGGGAGCAAGGTCAATATATATTGCCCATAATTGTATTTCAAGCCTCAAAACCCATGATTGGCAATTGAATGATTATTTAATGAATGGATTTGTGCTTATGTGCCTTTTCTAATGGTCAGCTTAATTGTAACCTACAATTTCTGCAAGTTGATCTATTATTTGCTTTGATCAAAGTAAACATTGGAATCATAGAGCAAAATTTTATAGAACCTAAAATTGTCTACAATGAGGCTTGTCAAGTACAATTCCTAAGAGGCATTATAGTGTAGTGCAGTGGCCCCCAAAGTATGGTCCTTGGACCCTCAGCATCGGAATTACCTGGGGACTTCCCTAGAAATGGAAAATTTGGTCCTCTCCCCAGACATACTAAATGAGAATCTCGGAAAGTGGGACCCAGAAATCTGTATTCTAATGAACCCTCCTAGGGATTCTGATACACTCTCAAGTTTGAGAACCAGAGAAGCAATTAGAGCAAACTCTGGAGCCAGACTGTCTGGGTTCAATTACCAACTCTACCCATTGTCAGCGGTTAAACAGAACATTTCTTCCCCTGTCTGCATCTCAGCTTCTTCATCTATAAAATGAGAATGATAATAATTAGGATTGTTATGACAATTAAATGAGTTAATACACAGAAAGTACTTACCACAGTGCTTAATCAGTTAATGACACTTAATAAGTATTAGCTCTTATTCTTACAAAATCACTATTCTCTTGAAATTTATTCCCTATGAGATGTTCTTCATATTTTCTCATTCTTTTGATTTCATATGCAGAATCTATTTTCATGCTGGTCAATACAACTACTAATAAGTTTGATGAGGAAATGGGACTTCTGGTTCACCAGGGACCATTTTACATCCTCACACAGGTCCACAAACACATATGAGATTCTGTGAATCAAAGGAAGGAAATATGCACTCTATTTTAATTAACTGGGTCATGGTCTAATAAATGCTGCTTTGTTTTTTTGTAACTTGGCCTTCATAGTTTTATAAGGAATTCTTTCATAATCTCTCATTTTTTTCAGTAAATTTTTTCTTGATAAAAGTGACTGCTTATTAAAATGAATACCACTTAAAAATAGAAGGCATTTCAAGAAAAAGAAAACCTCAGAAATGCAAAGTTGCCTTAAAAAGTATGAAAAAAAATTTAATGTAGGCAGATGATTTTGAAACATTCATTTTCTAAGAAATAAAATGTTCACTGTTCTACGTGCTATCAGTCAGATTCTGTCCACCTTCTCAACATCTTCCAAATATTTAGCAGCATTTCATTCTGAATTCTTAAAGAAATAGCTTTATAGTGGCAAAGTGAAAAAATGTACAGCTACAGACTTTTGTGGAGAGGTAACTAGAAGTATTTTTGCCTTCATCACTAGCTTAACAACTACATTTATGCTTGTTCCTGTTTGTAATATTATTGAGAGTTAGGGCCACTATTTTCTTTTTATTATCTTGAAGGATAATTATGGACAAGATATAAACCCGCATGTGTTCATATACACAAGACAAACCTAAGTTTAAATTCTTTTAAAATGTGTATGTGTACAAGCTATTACCCTAAGACAATCTTCCTGGAAATATTTGAATAAGATATAACTTCTCTAGGATTAAAATAGTTCATGCAATCTTGACATGCAATCTTCTCACCAGCAATTCATAAATTTTAGTTTCAGAAACTTCAGGTAAGGTATTTCTCAGCTTTTGAAGAAATCTTTATTATTCCTTGAATAGGCACTCGCTTTGCTGATGTCTTAGCATGCTGTAAGATTTATCATTCAGAGAGTTAATGTGGAATTGTAGGCTTGTATTTCAGCTACATAATTTAAATTATTTTGAATGCATCTTAACTAGGATATGATTGAAAATGAAAATTTTAAAGAGGTAAATAATCTTCTGATTAATATTGTTAAGAGAAGAAAAAGGCTACAGTGAAAATACTTTCTGAATAGCATGTTTAATTTAGGTATCCCAATTTGAGAAGGAAAATTAAAGAAACTTTCAAAAATTCAAAATGATTAAGAGAAAAGGTGACAGTAATTAATGAAGAAAGCTTGCAGGATCTCACTTGATAGAACATGACGAAGCCGTGCTTAGAGGTAGAGATGATAGTTTCCTGATATTTAAGGAATGTGAACAATGAGAAAGAATATGATTTGCTAAAAATATTGGTACAGTGGGAATAATTAGGGATATCAAGGATAATTTTAATATTTAATTCATAGGGAAAAAATGAAAAGAACCTAAGAAAAAAATCTGACTATGATACAAATTTATGGTTTAGGTCTATATCACTAAAAAAGCCTGTTTCAGTAGTTGACTAATTCACATGTCAACTGATTTTTATGCCTATAAATTTAGTACAGGGATTATAATAGTGTTTAACAAATTTAATGGGGAAAATTGGGTCCAATTTCTGTCACTTTGAAATTCACATTCAGTGAACATACAAATAAAATTTAAATACATTATTTACAAACTCTATGCCACTATTCCAAAATTCCTAATAATTAGTCTTACAATATTCCTGTATGTTAATATGTCAATGTTAAAAGAATATGAAAAAAAAAGTGTCCTATGCCTAGTTGGGCAATTCCTATTGCTAATAGAAGGAATCTTGTGAGTTATTTATTAAGGAAACATTTGGTGTATTTCCTGAGAGATGTATCAGACTTTATGCAAGGTGTTAGTATAGAAGTTTTATACACTGGCTGTCTGATACCAGAGATCATGTAGATGATGTTAAAAGATAATGTGAATTCTGAAAATTCGGATACTGGTATTTGTTTGCTTACTTTGTTGCCGAATTGCCTGAAGTGAGCCATTTCTCTACAAATTGCAATTTTCCTATGTCTGTAATGGGAATAATAATATCTGCCCTGCCTAACTCAGGGAGATATATAGATAAATTGGGTATAATAATGTATACCAAAATACTTAATAAAATAAAGCTCTAAATAAATAAGATATATTCAACTTAGTCTTTGGTAAAGATCTTCACTTTTAGTTAAAAAGATCATGTAAATAATGGTTATTTACTCAAGTTACCTTATTTTTTTTAAAGAGAGAAATGTGGCTGTTTTGGATTAAGGGAAATCTACGTATTATATAAATTGCATGAATGAAAGTCATTTCATAGCATTAAATCTTATTATTTCAGCAATTGAGTATTTAGGAGGTTTAAATGCCAGTTTTATGTTATCTATCACTATGTTAGTCCAAAACACTATTTTTTCATATCTCTTGATTTTTATGGATCACAAATTTTGATAAGTCTCTACTGAACAATTCTTATGCCTCATTGACATCAACTGAGGCCACATGGTGGTATTTAGCAAGTGGCAAGCTAGTCTACACGGTTGACCACATGGCTTCATTTGCCTCCCTAGTGCCTTCACAAACATATCTGGAGTGTTGAGCTCAGTGGGACCACTCTCTACTTCCATGCAGTCATACTGCCTCTCCACATGGTCTCTGAGGCATGGACTTCTTACACGAAGTTGGTCTTCTTACAAGGTGATTACAAGGGCTCCAGAAAACCAAGATGGAACTGCCAGTCATTTTAAAAAGTAAGTTCCAGAAATGATGTGGCATCACTTCTTTCATACTCTATTGATCAAATAAGTCATAGACCAGCCCATAGAGAAAATAGATCCACTGAATTGATAAGAAGCATATCAAAGAATATGTAGCCATCTTTAACTGCCACAGTGCATTTTAAGGATAACTAAAGTGTATATGGAAATAAAGTTTTCATCATTGAATTTTTTTCAGCCAAACTAAGAAGATTGTAGCTTTAGTTTTAGTTACATATTTCTGTCCAGTACAATCAGTACAATCATGAGTTATTTCAGTAGAAATAATTAAACCAGTTATATGTCTTGCTATGTGCCTTGACTTAGACTAATAGTTATCAGTACAATATTAAAAGAAAAGTTAAATTTCTATACAGTCAGACATATGATCAAGCAATGGGGTCAGTAATCATTTATCTTAAATTGCTCAAGTCACCAGAAAGATTTAATTTGTTTGGGTTGTATAGTTAAATCTACAAGTCCTTGAAATTATTACTAACACAACATATAATAATGTTTTAAGTAAACATATATTTATTACTAGTAAGAAATTACTTAAATTATTTGAAGTGGAATGTCAATTAACAATAGTATATTCTGTATCTTAATGAGAAATTTTGCATTTTATTCAAGAGTGAAGGAATTTTCTGATAATAATTTAGCAAGTATTATTTAATGAAGTCTCCATTTCATAACCCTTAATCACTAAATTATTAGCTAACATCTAGAATTGTATGCAAAGGAAGCAACATTCCTGTCTTTAATTAAGAACATTATATATAAATATATATATATATTATATAACACATTTGTATAAATATTTATTTGGAAGACTAGAAGTGATATCCAAACTTATAGCTTAACAGACTGCAAGATGGCTCTCTTGCTCTCTTTTTCTCAAGTTTTTTTTTTTCTATTTTTGTAATATTAGCACATAAATGTAATCCTAAATAACAAGTGTAGAGCATTCCACATTAATGGGAAAAAGCATCTCTATTTCTGTTTTAGTGGAGTGATCATTGTCCAAACCTATGTGAAATATGTGGTGGATCTGTTTTTGTTTTTGTTTTTTTGAGATATGGTCTCCCTCTGTTGTCTAGGCTGGAGTGCAGTGATGCGATCTCGGCTCACTGTAACCTCTGCTTCCTGGGTTCAAGTGATTCTCCTGCCTCTGCCTCCCAAGTATCTGGGATTACAGGCAGGCAACATCACACCCAACTAATTTTTGTTGTTGTTTGTTTTTGTAGAGATAGGGTTTAGAGTTTGGCCATGTTGCCCAGGTTAGTCTCGAACTTCTAGGCTCAATTGATCTGATCCGCCTGCCTTGGTCTCCCAAAGTGCGGGAATTACAGGCGTTCATGAACTTGGTGAAATGTGTTCTTGAGTACATAATTGAGAGGGGGAATCTTTATTAGAATGGCTGAAATAAAAATAGTTCTTAAAAATCCATGTACTTTGTGATATTGTATGTGTATGTGTTTATTCAGCCATTCAACAAACTCTTTGCAAGCGTTGAACCAGATCATGAAAATACAAAGATGAAGGAAACATGGGCCTTGTCCTCATGAGTAGGAAAGCAGCAGCAATGGAATAAAGGGCACTTCTTTACACCATGTGATAATGAGCATAGTTACTGCAAAGACAAAAAATAACAAAAAGAGTGATGATTCAGGCAACTACAAATTGATGGGAATGGACAAATACAGAGCGTGTGGGTGTGGGGTGGGAAGTGGCAGTGAAAAGCAGAAATAATAAAAAGATTCTTTTACATCATGCTAAGGATGTAGGTTTTACTTTTTGCTGTATACAATGAAAAAGCCATGAATAAATAAGCTAGCAATAGGATCTAATTTGTCATTTAGAAATTTTACTTGGGAACATTTTAGAGCAAGAGTCAGGAAATCACATCCCACCTGCCAAATCCGTCTGCTGCCTTTTTTTAAATAAATAAACATTGATTGGAACATCACTCCACCCAATCCTTTCACATAGCGTCTATGGCTGCTGTCCTGCTACAACAGAGTTGAGGAGTTGTGATGGAGACTACATGGATGTACAGCCTAAAAATATTTACCATGTGACCTTTTACAGAAAGTTTGCTGACATCTCATTTAGAAAATTGATTGGAAAGGTTTGAAATTGGAGATGGAAAGAACAATTAGGAGGTGAGCAATGGTGATGGCCTCTATTAAATTAGTGGCAGCAGAAATGCAGAGAAGACATCCCAAGGATGTTAATAATATAGAATAGCAGGACTTTGCAATTGATTAAATGAAAAATAAAATTTATGATGACCCTCAGATTTTTGGCTTATGTCATTTTTTAGACTAATAAAAGTGGAGGGACATAACGTTCTACACGTGTTCATCTGGAAGCATGTTTAGATGAAAATATCTATTAGCACCCAGATTTTAGAAAAGAGGTCCAGGACATTAGATGGTAACTGAAGATGGGTTTTGTTATGGTCATTGAATGGGAAGCCTGGGAAGATACATTGTATCAGTGGAAGACCAAAGATAGAGCCTTGGGATGTAGCAACAGGAAAAAAAATGTGTGCAGAAGAAAGAATCTGGCAGACAGAAGTTTGAGATATGACTAAAATGATTCTCTTAACAATCATGCTGCATAAAAAGAATTTACTTTTAATTATGTATCCTTTTATTGACAATGACTTGATATTTTAAAATGTAAGCATATAGTATATTTAGCCCAGGTTATTCATAGAATTGAATTAAACGAAGTCTGACATAAAATCTTTTTTGGACCCTTTTCAAAGTTGAGCATATAGTTGGTATTAATATAAAACAAGAAAAAAGCCTTAACTCAAAAGGAAATAAAGTATTCTCAATCATGTTGTCAATGGAGAGGTTTTATGGAATACCCATTTAATGGTGATGTTTGGGAAATGAACTAGCAACTGTATTACATCAGACATCTACAATACATAATTATTTCCAGAAGACTGAAACTGTGATTGTATCCATGTTATGTAGAAATCCATGTGATAAAAAGCCATGTTCAAATATGATTCTTTTATGAATCTAAACTCCAAAGCTTGTCACTAACCCATCCACTTCAGTTAAAACTAATTGTTAATAACATGATGCTTTATCAGAGAAGTCTAACATTTAGAAGATGTATTTTTCATATGAATTTGTTATGAAATACATCATTTTATTTATTTTGAACCTAGTTTCATAATTATTTCAGAACTTCAGAAGTTCAATTTTTAAAACATTTAATAGTTGCTTTGTGTTGTATTAGAAAGCAAAAATTCCTATATATGTGAATCATGCTAATAGTAATGATTTATGGAAAGTTAAAGGGCACTTAGTTGGAAGATATAAATAATTCTGCTTAACCAGTAAGATAGTGATATAATCAAGGTTAACATAGCATATTCCTCTGCCACTAATAAAATTTCATAAGAATAATTGTAAGATTGTGAAAAATCGTAACCACCATTTAGGCACAATATAATATCTGCATATAGTGTTAGATAAACTGCAACTAAGATTTAAATAGTTTAATTGTGTAAAATCCTTTTTTATTGTACTCTACCTTGCAAACATGAAAACATGACAAAAGATACAGCAGTTTATAGTTCATTTTCTATTTCTTATACATTATAAATAATACATTCTTTATAAAAACAGGTATTAAAGAATCTATAATTATAAAGCATGTAATTAGAAATTCACTCTTTAAAAAACTACTTTTGCTAACTGTTATAGATGATGGCCACAGCACTCTCAGACTATGTTGTCAGATAAGTTCCCTTCACAAACTGGGGTAAAAAGGTTCATATAAAGAATAGAATACTGAAATTTTTTTTTTCTCAGAGACAAGCTTTTCTATAGTTATTTCATTTTCTGGTTTTCAGAAGTCTTGCATTAAGTGAGAACCTTCAATCGGTAGCTCCTGCATTTGCCTGTTTCTGGTGTTAATTATCTTTTGTTTGCCCTTGATAATCCTGAGGTTGGTATGCAGATGATATGAAGGCTGCAGAATCATCTCAAAGTGTAAAAAACAATGGCATTGTCAATTCTGCATCACAACACTTTATAAATTATGAATGTTATCCACATTAAGGAGAGTGGTAGACTTTTAAAATTACTTCCATGAATAGATTAAATTACAAGTATTATTACATTTCATTTTATTAAGTGCATCTTAGTAGTTATTACAGCAAATGAACATGTTCTCTCAATTACATAATAACGTTAGAACTAAAAATTATGCATCAACACTCCCAGATGCATAATGGAGCATTGTATATTAATCACTCTAAACAATATTTTTGAGTTTATATAAAGGCAATTATTACCTATTGAACAATAACATTATTTTATTGGTTTATTAAAATTCAGTTTAAGAACTACTTTCAGTAAAAGCTCTAGGTATTTTCAGTTTTTATTCATAGAAACATAATGTATACAAGTAGTTCAATTTACTTGTGTTTGATGATGTTTACCTTTCTATAAAATAATAAGATTAAATGCATATAACAGGAAGTGACTAAAATGTAATGTCCATGATTAGCCCTTCAAATTATGTGAAAATCAATTCAAAATTATATTGCTGAAAGTTTTACTTATCCAATGTGGCAGTTATAGTTTAGTATTACAATAATAACTACTAACATACATTTATGTTAGTGTTAATAGATTGAGAACAAAGAGTTACAAATAAATATGATTACAATCTGCCTATAACTATAGAATTGATTTCAAAGTATTTTTGTAAGTTTAGATGACTTTTACATATCAATTTTCTTTTATTTATTTATTTATTATTATTATACTTTAAGTATTTCTGTATTTCATGTTTAATGTTCTAAACTCATATTGTGTTTATTTTTCTTTAATTAATGGTTTGATGGTTTTAAAAGAATGATTATTTCATATTATAATAGAATGTCATTTGAATGCTAGGAATTAGTTTTCTTTCTTATATCTGAAACTGTTTTGCTTTAATGTTAGAATCATGTTTATGTAACTAAAGTGTTTGTAAATATAGTTAGAATTGAATATAACAGTTTCCTGTATCAATACTACTTAGCATGATTGCACAAACACCATTGATGTCTTTAAGTCTGGTAGAATATAGCAACTGATTTATAATTAATCTGACAAAATAAGTAAAAGTTATTTCACACTTTTTGAACATCTATTCAGCTTGAACTTTGTCAAAAGTACATGGTAACAGTAATTCAGTTGACATAAGTTTGAGAATCTAAATTTTAAAAACAGTAAAACACCTAGTGTTTTTACATTGGTAACTTAACCGTGTATTATCATCTATTTGATTAGCAAGCACATTATCATAAAAGTAAAAATCATGACTTAAAAATAAGAAAAGGCAATCTAGAGAATAATAACACTATTTTATAGGTTGATTAAAATTTAATTTGAGATTTACAAGGAAAAATCTTTCAGCTATATGTTTAGGTATATTCCTTGTTTAACTTTTTTATATGAAAATGCGTGTATTAATCACTTTTTCTAAATAAGAGCTGTTTTATGTATAAAAATGTCTAGTTCTTCCAGCAGAAGGAAGAAATATGCAGTAATTCAGATCAAGAAACATTCTGAGGACACATGGACAAAATACAGAGCATTTTTTTTACTGTTGAAAGGAATATAAGTCAATATGATTCATTTAGCTATGTATTTAA
Source organism: Pongo abelii (assembly GCF_028885655.2). Classification (NCBI taxonomy): domain Eukaryota; kingdom Metazoa; phylum Chordata; class Mammalia; order Primates; family Hominidae; genus Pongo; species Pongo abelii. The sequence continues at coordinate 112,600,068 of NC_071991.2, forward strand.
GTGGACAACAAATACTGTCTCTGAGATATTTTTAGAACATTCATTTTTAATATTTCTCTCAAAATAAGATATACAGTTTATATGGCATACAGCACAGAATAACTAAATTTTTAAAAATCTTCCTCTAATTCTTTTTTGTTTCCTTCCTGTTTTCAAAGAAGTTTTAGATATGAAAGTGTTAATAGTATGTTTAAAAATTATTCTTATTTAAGAAGAAAAAATCATATTACTTCTTAATCTTTCTAATTCTGTTCTCATAAGATGAACTTGGATTTGTTTCTTTAACACTGAATCCTTTTATGGAGACCTGATTTCTTTACTAATGAATTGAAAAAAAAGTGACATCAGGTTCCTAGGTAAGTACTATCAACTAAGCCACATGCAATAGTAATGCTGCTTCACATAATAGAAAATAAATATTTGGTTCAGTGTCCCATATATTTTATAAGAGTAGTGATTAAGATAGCAGGTAAGCAGCATGCAAAAGATTATGCAGTCGTTTGCAGTCTGCCTTTCAAGTGTCACTGAAAAATTTCTGTGAGGAAATGAGAGCCAGGCATAATTCACTAAAATTACATTGAACACCTCTTGATCAATAGTGATAAATCTAGTTTTGTTGTTAAATCGATTTTCTCCTTTATAGAGATATATTGTCGTGATTGTTTTAAGAATAATTGTTTCACTAAGGATTTTTATGGTGATTAGGAAAAAGTAAACAAGAGAAAACTTAATGTTGCTCCTTGGCATTGCCAGCATTTCAAGTTAATTTGTTAGAGATAGCAATAGTGATTTATATCATTTTGGGCAATTATGTTTTCTTGAAAGAAATTCAGTGAGACTGATTTCCTTTCAGAAATAAGCAACCTCTGTGTTTGTTTTACTTTTATAAAATTCTCAGGTCTTGCCAATATAAATATTCACTAATGCACACTCTCTCTTCCAGCTTTTATCACTTTCCTTGATTTCTTGGCATAGACCACATTGAAAAAGTCCAGATAATTTTTTTTGTATTACAAAAATGTTTAGACTAGACTCAGTAACAAAGGTAGGCTCCAAAGATTGCTAAAGTGTTTTTTCTGAATTATTTCTCAATCTAAATATAAGGGGCATATGTGCGGTTGTGTGTGCGTTCTATCCGATTTCCAATTTTTATTAAAACAATGGATGCTTTAAATATTTTATAAATAACTATTTAAACACCTCAGCATTTAAGTATACTGTGAAGAAAGAAAAAAGCAGACATAAGTTTAAGTAACAAATCATTAATTTTTAAAAAATAATTGAAACAAAACATATTAAATATACTTGACTGAATGGTTTTGGTAAAAAAAAAAAGAGTACAATGCTGGATATCTATATTTTTATATGTATACATAAATTGATAATGAACACAAGCATAATTTCACTTATTTCAATAATTTTATATAATTCATTGTCATTTATAAAATCCCTTGTAGACAGTGAAATATTTATTTTGATGAGCAATTGTAAATTATAATTCTTATGGGATCTTAAATTGGCAAGTTAGGTGCTTTTGTGAAATAATAGAATTGTCTAAATAATAGCATCATAGAATGACATAGTTTTAAAATGTTTTCAAAGTCTAAAGCTTAATACAAGGTATTTCTTTGGGTCAATAACAATCTTATTTGTATATAGCTAAGATAATTATATTTCAGATAAACAATTGTTATTTACCCACAGCAAACTATACAATGAGATAAACTATTTTAATTAGAAAGCATACTCTATATTTTCTTCCACTTGTATGGATATATTGCAAAATAGAAGCAAAGCATTAATGAACCAGTACATGGATATAACTGTGAATTTATCAGTGTTTTGCTTTTATTAAAAATAAAAATCCTCATTTACATTGCAGCACATCTTCCTTTGAAAATGCAACACATAATATACTTAGTATGCAAATTTTTATTACAAAATCGTATTTTTTTAAATGCCAAGTAAATTTTAACCCATAAAGTCAATCTTGTGTGTGTGTGTGTGTGTGTGTGTGTGTGTGTGTGTAAAGTTGTTTTACCAGTAAATTTTTGGCTTTTAAATAATTGTTTAATTTAAGCTACCAATTATTCACATATTTCATCATGTATCCACAAATTATCTTTACAATTCTTTAATATTGAAAGATGTTGTTATGTTTAAGTATGTCTTAAAACTTCAGTTTTCCCATTAGTGAGGGAATATGATAAATAAAATCCAAGGAAGCTAAGTATGATAAATAAAATCCAAGGAAGCTAAGTAAAATCAAAATAGTTGTGGCTTCCAAACAGAAAATATGCTGCAAGTTAAAGGCAGAAAAAGATGGCAACTTCTTAGGCATGGTGTTGGTATAGAATCTGTGTTTGGCATTGTCATAACATTGAAATTTATGAAATGTATTTCTCTGCTGTATTTGATGTACTTCCTTTGACCCGACCCCAGCACTGTGTGTAAAAGGCAGCTGCAAGGTAATCTTTTTTTGATTTTTTGTAACAGATATTAATGAAATAAAAATGATCCAGTTTTATTTAGAAATGAAACATTTAATGAGGTATAAAAGGCATACCTGTAGGAAATTGACGCATTTATTTAAAATGGAGTTTGCTCCATTGTTAAGATACCTGGATGATACAAATTATCACCTCTCCTATGTTTATAAACACTTCAGGCTTTCACAGTTAAAAATAAACTTAACCGTTTAAAAAGCCTCCAAATTATTTGTGGAAAATTTACATGCCAGTAGTTACTTTTTCTCATGGAAATTTGATAAGGCCAGAAGATATGCTTTGAGGTCACAGGCCACAAGTAACCTTATACATATTAACCATTCTGCTATATATCAATGCACCAAGATTTTAGCAGTCTCTGGAACATTAAACCTTCTGTCATTCTTGTCTCTACTGAGTTTGATTCTGCTGAGGTTTAGTGGAATTATAAACACATATGAAAATATGCAGAATATATTTCTTTTTTGAAGTGATTATAATGTGATGTTTCTGCACTGCCAGCATTCATAATAAAGCAAATGTGATGTTTCAGTGCAATATGACATCCACCATAATCTTATTAACATGTAAGCAGCATAAGACAAAACATGCACTGTATTACCCGCTTTATTTAAAGGCATAGAACAAATAGATTTCTTAATGTAAACTTTTACAATCTTTGGCAACAGACGCGTGCCATCAACTTTGGAATTCCTCGCAGTTTGCAGACACAGGTTTGTCAAATGAAGGGTTTTAACAGTTGTTAAGTTCTCCCTTACAAATAAAACAATAATATCCAAAGTAACTAAGTGTAGTTTTAAATCGATTGATCATTTTGAACACCCAAAGAAGATGAATGACAGTGAGCAACATTTACCTGACACCCTTGAATATTTCACAGAGACAAGTTGATATGAGTTTGTATAAATACTAATATTAAGCAGAATTAGCTTTGGAAAAAATAAAGAAATTGTACTGAGGTGAAAATTGTCACTGTCAGGAGAAATGAAGTTATATCAGAGAACAAGTGACATACAATTTTCTCTAGAGTGTTTTTAATAAAAATAGCTTTTCTTTGAATATTTTGAAGTCAGACATGAGAGGCAATCTGGGCGTTTGTCAGAGTTTGAGAGTGTGAAAAATTGCTGCCTTAAATCATTTAAGCTGAAAAGCAACTTCTTCCTGCTGAGATAATTTCACATTGACTTACCGTGCAAGCCCTTCAGGCATTCCCAGCTCAGAGCAGAAGTTTTCAAGGTAAAAACATAGAGCGAGAACATGGGAGAAGCTGGGACAAGGATCAGCAGCAACTCCAGGCGTTCAGGCACATCTGACTTTGATTAATTAGAGAGCTGCTTTTCTATTTCCACATGTACTGCCTGATGGAAAGGTAGAATGGACTGGGATACACAAACTTGGAGTTGACTCTGTTAGATATCAGCAGGTTTTGACATCTTCTACCGAGCTTGCAGAATATCTGCTAAGAGGACTAAATTGCTGAAGCACACTTTTAATTTATTCATTTTCCTAATGCAGAGAAATTATCTGAACTGCAATAGATGTGATTTTCAATGGTGAATAAATCAGTTACTGTAAATGTTTAGGTTAGATGAACAGGAAACTATCTTGCTGCATAATGAAGGATGAATTATTTCCCCTTTTTTGGAAAGTTTTTTGATATCACTATTCCATTTTAAATTTAAGTACCACTCAACATGATTTTTCCTCTTATTTTAATGAAAAATACTTTAATGTGTTGAAAATCTTTTTATGTTCTGCAATCATTTTATATTCAATAAATTGTTTTCTTAAATTCTCTCTTTTTAAAATGTTAATGTTTAAAAGATAGTCCACCTTTTAACATTTATTAGAAATTAATACACAAGATAAAATTACTTCAGGAATATTGATTTTAAAGTTGCCAAGTATTTAAATAATAAAGGTAAGTTTAAATTTTTTTAAAATAGCATGTATTAAAGTCTAAATTAACTCATTATCTGACATTTAAAAATATATAAATGCATTCTTTTGAAAAAATTGCTTGTATTTATCATATACAACATGTTTTGAAATATATAAATGCGTTCGTAATATATTGCTTTATTTTAATTTCTTATTTCAGAGATAAAATACTTAAAAATTAAGCCCTTTGGTTTCCAGAAAGATAACTCTTTTGAAAAACAGTATTTATGCATTTGCTTAAACTTCCATTATTCTGAATTCATTTTTATTACATAATGAAGATTCTCCTCCACCCCTCTTCTGGTTTTTGTATATTTGTTATGGAAAATGCTTTCTTATGTTTTTAACATCTAGTGAATCTCATTATTGCTTACTTCTTATTCTTTAGCTCCTAAATAACTCTGGCAGGAAAAGCGACAGCTTCAAGCAGATTTCCAGTGATACTGTCTCCATCTTAAACTGTTAGACTCTCAAGAGTTCAAACTGATCCTGATCGACATTCTCCCCATTCCTGGTTTGGTGACATAAGGGATGAACACAGCTTTGATATCAATCACTTCTAAGGTAGATTCTGAAAAGTCTTGCTGTGCATCAGCCAAGACATAGAGTCCTTAATGAAATAATAGGATCCTTAGTTATTATCATAATTTTTTATAGAGAAGTCCTCACATCAGACATTGTCCCCTGCCTCTGTCAATCACACATTGCAATTAACTTATTAAATTGCACTTGAATTGGATTGACTACTAGAGAGAGGAAACGAAAGTTCTTGAAAACAGATTCTTCTTTTACATCCTTCAAACACTTCTGAATCAGGGAATATGTGATCTGGGTTTTTCTTTTACAGCAAATTAATTTTTCAGTTTTGACTTAAATAGGAAAGATTTTTAAAAACTCCTTCAGTGAACTGGCTAGTTACAATTCATCTCCTAGACCCTCTTCCTCCCCACCGCCCCACCCACCACAGGGGAAGTAGAAACTAACGTGACTGAGATATGCTTAATGTATTAACTATTAACTGTCCAATTCAATTCATGAAATATAAATTTAGCTTAAAAGTACATATAGGACACAAAGATGAGTGAGATATAATTCTTGCCTCCAAGTAGCCCATTACTTAATTTTGCCATAAGAAAAGTAAATGATATGTGCCAATGAGAGGTAAAAATAAAGTTTCAAGGGAGTTAAAATTGAGGAAGAAATTAATCAATTTAGAAATTGAACAAAATATTTATTATCTTTTGTGTGCCTGACACATATGACGTAATTCCTGACCTCTAATAGCTCACAGTATAGTGTTAGAAACACTTGTGTAAATTGCACGATTACAATACAAAGAGTCAGAGGTATAATAAAAGAATAAAGAAAGTTGGGGAGAGATGTGAACCCGTTGAGAGTCCTGAGAGAATGGGAGAAAAACTTCACACAGTAGGGGTGACACTTCAGAAGGACCTTGAAAGTTTCCAGCAGAAACAATGGCATTAAGCAAAGGCACGGAAAAGTGGGTGGCCCAGGCATGTCTGGGGTAAGATGAACTGCTTATTGTTTCTAAAACAGAACTGCACACAGTTCATGGGGAACTGGGAATTGCCAACGTGAAATCATACCACCTTTAATGTTACATACTTCTGAAACTACATTCAAGGCATAGAGGTGGAAATGAAGAAAGATAAAATAACACATGTATTAATTAAGAATGGCCGGGGCTGCAAGAAACCAAATAACTGACCAAAACTGTCAACACAGAAGAGGTTGTGGAAGAAGGTGGCAGCTGGCCAGCCTTTCTGTGATACTTTTAGTTACATCATGCTTACTACACATTTGGGCAAGTAAAAAAGAAGTTGAGAAAGTGAGTATCTTTCTCCTTAGGAAGTTTGTCTTTTTAGCTACAGAGAGAAGCTTTCCCCAGTAGACTTCCACTTAACCTCACACTAGCCAAAACTGGGTCACGTGTGTACCTTTAATTACAAGGGAGACAAGTAAACCAAGTACTTCGCTTTCCAGCCTCTACAGTGAAGGAGGATGTGGCAGTAGGAATTTGAGAGTGAGAGCTAAGTGAACCAACCTGCAGCATCAGCAACAGTGTACTGTCCCTGTGCTGTAGCCTATGATACATAAGTAAAATCAAATTTCTTGTACTTTTACTCAATGCACCCCAAACTCCACTCGCTGTCTACCAGATCCAACTTCTGAAATTACCAGATACCTATTTGTTACCCCTCTATCAGTAAATATTTTTCTACCCTCCATACCATATTACATGCTCTTCTTAGAGACACAAGACAATAGCAAAATATGTTATTCCGAAAGATAGAACAATAGCCAGCTGTGTGAGCACAATTCTACCACCATTTTCCCTCTCTGTCCACTGCTTTTCATTTCTTTATTGAAAGATGCCAAGGCAAAGGTAAACAAAGCCAGCATAACATAATGACCGTGGGGAGGACACAATGACTTGAACCTAAAAATAGTCTCTTACTTATTAGCTGGATGACTTTTCTGAGCCTGTTTCTTTACTACTGGAGTGCAAACAATAATGATATCTATCTCAAGCATGGTATAAGGATCAAATGAGACAATAATTGTAAAGTGCTATGTACAGACTTGGCATACAGAAGTAACTGAAAAGTTTTAAGTCTTTTTTTAAAAAATACAAGTTATATCTCCATTATGAAGATACCACTCCAACCATAAGCTAGAAGTAAAGAATTGGCACTTCTTAATGCCAGTCAGAACTTCTTAGAAGCTGTCTATTCCTAATTTAATGACTTTTATTATGCCCTGCTGTGTTTTCTTATAGATTAATGTAATTTCTCAGAAAACTAATTGTTGATAGCATTAGTTGAATATTTCTAATTCATCACTAAAGGACCTCTGTTTTATGGCTTGTGATGGAATTGCTCTTTCTCTATGGTCTATATTTGACTGGACTGATTGAACTACATTGGGCCACATAGCTCATGACTGGAATAGAAGCAATGGGGTATAACCTCTCATAGTGAGAAGTTAAGTACAATATATTTATGGGTACTGAAAGTTATGTGGTCTTTAAATCTGCAAAACTAGAGAAGAACAAATTACCCTGAAAGTTGAAAAAAGTTGACGTTCTTTCTTTTGCTTATCAAGAAATTGTCATGACTAAAAAACAAAACAAACAAACAAAAAACAAAACAAAACAAATGAAGTGGGGTGGTGGGTGAAGGTAACAGCAGCAGCTTGGCACATGTGACAAGAGTGGTCTTCAGAAACTTTACAGATAATATTCCACGTGTTTGTACAAGTCCACAATCTCTTACCTGAAATCTGGTGTGTATTAGAAGTCTTAATTTTTCTAATTATATGAAGTAAATGGTGTGCATCTACCATATATGACATAGTACTGGACCTGGGACAGCATGCTATAATCAAACACATTCTATCACTTGGAGAAAGTTAAGAATGTTCCTACTGGTTGGGATAAATTAAGTATTTTAGTCTCATGTCAAATCAGGTCATATTTTGTGCTAAACTAGTTGTAAACAGAAAAAAAAATGTTTTCAGGCTATTTTTCATTTTGAATTGTGATAAGATGCTGTGGACCTATACATATATAATTTATTATTATGTCTTTTTTTTTTTTTTTTTGAGATGGAGTCTCACTCCATCACCCAGGCTGGAGTGCAGTGGTGCGACCACAGCTCACTGCAACCTCTGCCTCCCAGGTTCAAGCTCTTCTCCTGCCTCAGCCTCCTGAGTAGCTGGGATTACAGGCGCATGCCACCACTCCTGGCTAATTTTTGTATTTTTAGTAGAGACAAGGTTTCACCATATTGGCCAGGATTGTCTTGAACTCCTGACCTCCTGATCTGCCCACCTCGGCCTCCCAAGGTACTGTGATTACAGGCATAAGCCACCACACCTGGCCCTTATTATTGTCACTTTTAAATGGAAGAAAAAAATTAACATATTAAATAAAATAAATAATAATATCTTCCTTTCTATGGACATTGAGATGTAAACTGATAACTTAATTGAGCTTTATTGTATTTAGGTCATTCATGGAGAAGTCCTACATCTCTTTAATCTTGGATTTATTTATATTTCACCCTAATTAATGAATAATTTGGAATGGTTTACAATAATACAAAACTAAATGGTAAAGAACTGGTTGAAGCAATTGGAGCAAAAAAAAAGTAGGTAAAATATCAGTAAAGCTATAGGCTAGGCAAGTATGTAGAAATGGATTTTCTCTAACCTCTACATTTGCTAGAGGTGAAGACAAAGTTAGCTTTGACCTTCCCAGAAGTCAATGCAAAAAAAAGGAATGTGATTAGCTTTACGTTTCTCAGGGTCCATAAAATAAATGCACTGTGATCTTTTGTGAGAAGCAGAGCATTTTGTAAATCCGAATCTGAGAGTTTTCTTTTCATACAGTTCCAAAAATTTCTCTACCAGCAGGAACAACAAATTCCTCTTGGCTGTTTGTAATGTCTGTAAATGTTGACTTATGGTTTGATAGAAACCATATTCATCCAAGAGCCAAACAATCAAGTTCCAGTGCACAGACTTCTGCCTGGAAAAATGTAGATGGGATTAAGTCATTCAATTTTTTTCAACTATACTTCTCACAAATGGGCTTTTGATCAAGATTCTAGCTTAGATTTTCTAGTGTTCTGCAGTCAGAGCCATTACCTCTCCTGGAGTGTTTCACTGATAAAGGAAAGATTATATCCCGAATGTAAGGCTGAGATGGGTATCCTAATGTCTCTCTCTAGTTTATCACTAGAAGCTATGTTGGAAAAAAAAAAAAACAGTTTGTACTGCTTCTGAAACTCTTAATATCTGCTTTACTTGTTTTATTGCACATCCTTCTTGCCTCTCTGTTACTCTCAAAGCAGGAAGCTGCCTCCAACTTTAATAATTGACAAGCTTGACAATCTACAGAATCAATGCAATTTCTATCAAAATACCAACATCATTTTTCACAGAATGAGAAAAAACAATATTTAAATTCATATGGAACCAAAAAGGATCCCAAATACCAAAGCAATCCTAAGTAAAAAAATCAAAGCTGGAGGCATCACATTACCTGTCTTCAAATTATACTATAAGGCTATGGTAATCAAAAGAGCATAGCACTCCTTTTGAAAAATGTATAAAAATAGACATATATATCAATAGGAATAGAATAGAGAACCCAGAAATAAAGCTGTGTATCTACAGCCAACTGATATTCAAAAAAGTTGGCAAATAGACACTGAGGTTAAGAACCCATTCAATACATGATGCTTAGAAAATTGGATAGCCAGCTGGGCGGGATGGCTCACGCCTGTCATCCCAGCACTTCGGGAGACCGAGGTGGGCGGATCACGAGGTCAGGAGGTCGAGAGCATCCTGGCTAACACGGTGAAACCCCGTCTCCACTAAAAAAGAAAAAAACTTAGTTGGGCGTGGTGGCGGGCGCCTGTAGTCCCAGCTACTCAGGAGGCTGAGGCAGGAGAATGGCATGAACCTGGGAGGTGGAGCTTGCAGTGAGCTGAGATCGTGCCACTGCACTCCAGCCTGGGGGACAGAGCAAGACTCCGTCTCAAAAAAAAAAAAAAAAAAAAAAAAAAGAAAGAAAATTGGATAGCCATATGCAGAAGAATGAAATTGGACCCCTACCTTTCACCATATATAAAAATCAATGTAAGATGGAGTAAAGACTTACATGTAAGACTTGAACCTATAATAGTTCTAGAAGAAAACCTAGGAAAAACTCCTCTAGACATTGACTTATGCAAAGAATTCATGACAAGGCCTCAGAAGCAAATGCAACAGAGACAAAAATAGATTAATAGGACATAATTAAACTAAAAACCTTCTGCATAGAAAAAAAATCAACAGAGTGAACAGATGACCTTTAGAATATGTATAGAATAGGATAAAATATTTGCACACTGTGCATCCAACAATGAACTAATATCCAGAATCTTTAAGGAAGCCAAACAACTCAATGAGAAAAACAAAAAAACAAAAAAACAAATAACCCCTCTAAAAAGTGGGCAAAGGACATGAACAGACATTTTTCAAATGAAGACAAACATATGGCCGATAAGCATATACCAAAAATGCTCAACATGACTAAACATCAGAGAAATGCAAATTAAAACCATAGTGAGATACCAACTTGCACCATGAGAATGGCTATGATTGAAAAGTCAACAAATAACAGATGGTGGAGAGGATGCAGAGAAAAAGAAACACTTATATATTGTTGGTAGGAAAGTGAATTAGTACAGCCTCTGTGGAAAACAGTACGGAGATTTCTCAAATAACTAAAAATAAAACAATCATTCCACCCAGCAATTGCACTACTGGATATCTACCCAAAGGAAAACAAATCATTATATCAAAAAGATACCTATACTCATAGGTTTATCACAGCATTATTAACATTAACAAAGATATGGGATCAAACTAAGTGTCCATCAATGAATTATTGGATAAAGAAAAGATAGTGTTATATACCAGGGAATACTACTCAGGCATAAAAAAGAATGAAATCACGTCTTTTACAACAACATGTAGGAACTGAAGACAATTATTTTAAGTGAAATAACTCAGAAACAGAAGGTCAAGTATTGAAGGTTCTCACTTATATGGGGAGCTACATAATGTGTACACGTTGACATAGAAAGTGGAATAATAGACACTGGAGACTCAAAAAGTGGGAGAATAGGAGGGTATTGAGGGAAAAGAAATTACCTGATGGGTACGATGTATACTATTACACAAGATGTCCGTGTAACAAAATTACCATTACACAAGGTGTCCATGTAACAAAATTGCACCTGCACTCTAAATCTGTAACAACAAAAAAATTAGAAAGATAATTGATAGGCTTGAGGACACTATCAAAATTGTGGAGGGTGTTTGCTGCACACATCAGTCTATGCGAATGGTACCTCTGGAGTTTGCAGCCAATATTTATGGCCTTACATGGCTGCTCTCCTGTACTGTAACACTCATCTTCCCTCCCCCACACACGTGGCACTCATAGTCTGATATTGGGTTTATAGATTACTACTTCTCTGGCCTTGAGTCAATTCTCTAGTTCCTTCTGTAGCTCTGAGAATTATTCTTCTCCTTCTTTTCAGACTCTTGTTTTGTGTCCAGGGTTCAATTTACTCTCTGTTTGCCACTTTGTCATTATATGAGTTTTTTATTTGTGTCAAATAGGGTAACATCAATAATTATGATTGTCTTCTATGCCCAAAGTATTTCTGTCTCTGAGGTAAAAGCTGGAAAACCATCCCAGTTATATTTTGATAAATAACATTATTATCTGGATTTATTACTATACTAAACTCTAGTAATAATGACAAATAATTTTGAGGATGGGAGTGAAACAAAAAAATTTAGATTGCATGTAATTTGAAAAAAGTAAAATTTAACAGGTATTGAATCTTATTTATTTATTTCAAATAATCTGAGATCAAGTTCAACAAAATATTACATTTTTGGTGAGTTGTAAATGTAAAGCTGAATGTTATCTCTGAGACTTTGTCTTTGGTAACTCAGCAGGCTTTCCCTCCTTACATCCTCACTCCTTAAAGACCATCACTATGCTATTCAATTTATGATCAAGTTTAAATTTTGATTGATAACTGATAAAATATCCAGCAAAACAATGATTCCTCCTTGCTCTATTAAATACCTAAGTAAAATATTGTGGGGAGACTTCCTTAGACTTATATTTGAGTTTTACAAAAACAAAGAATTGGCATAATGTAGGGGAGGATGCCTCACAACACATCTTTCCCAAAGAGTAGGCCAAACACAGTGGCTCATACCTGTAATACCAGCACTTTGGGAGGCCGAGGCAGGTGGATCGCTTGAGATCAGGAATTCAAGACTAGCCTGGACAACATGATGAAACCCTGTCAAAAAAAAAAAAAAAAAAAAAAAAAAATTAGCTGGTGGTACATGCCTGTGGTCCCAGCTACTCTGGGGTCTGAAGTGGAAACATTGCTTGAGCGCAGGAGGCTGAGGCTGCAGTGAGCTGAGATCCTTCCACTGCACTCCAGCCTGGGTGACAGAGCGAGACCCTGTCTAAAAAATAAATAATTAAAAAAAAAAAAGAGTTTGAAGCAGCTGAGCCGCCTTTAAATGCAGAAGTTTCTATGCTTTTGGAGCATCAAAAACAACAGAATGAGAGTGCAGAGGATGAACAGGAAACCTCAGAGGTCTTCATGACAACATTAACCTAGACAGCCAGTTTTAGTCATTCCCAAAACAGAGAGACCATTGCCAGTGTTTGTAGCTTGATGCTCCAGAGAAAATCTTCGTAAGTTTGAGCTGTTTGGCCAACCTTTGCCAAGAGGTCAGCCTTTTCCCAGAGACTGTTGAGGAGTCCAAAGCCCTAATCCTAAACCTGGAGGGATTGCTTGAAGATGAGAAGCTGCATCAGATTCTTGATGATATCCAGATTAAGCACAGCTTTCAGTATTAACATCCAAATATCACTCTGCTGCTTGGAAGAACCACGTCCCCAGCACGGCACCACCTTCCCAGCTGGGGCTGACTTGCACAGAAATTTTGTTGCCGAAAACAGTTGGGATTCCTTTGAAGAGAACATCCCAAGTGTGGTTGGGTTAGGTTTCTGTTTCAAATAACTGTTAGGCTACGATGACATGTAAACTTGGGGCAGCCTTGCAGCGGCTGTCTGTGCCTTCCTAAGCTTTCCTCCAGGGAGAGTGAGTTGGGGGGCATATACGCGATGTTGTTGACCACCTTGTCCATGGTTTTAGGCCCCTGCATCATCTTTTATTCTTAAAATTTCAATTTTTATTTTCAATGTGTTTATATTTTCTGAAACTAGACCAGACATAGTAGACTTTATAGGGAAAGGACGGTTTTACCTAGATGATAAAGGAAGAATTAAGCTGGTGTCATTGTTGGAAATTGAGTTGAGAGTTGAGAGTGTTGATGACTGAAAGAGCCTTGGCACCATTGTGCCTGACCTGGGAGATGGGGAAAAAACACGCCATGGGAAGCATTTACACCTGGGGATGCCTACTAACTGCTGTGGGGCCCCTAGCCTTGAGGTGGACAGACACTTTGCCTTTTTTTCCTTGGACTGTCTTGCAGAATGTGGATTTGGAGTAAGTGGTTCTGAAGTATTCATTTTGTCTCCCTTAAATTTTTTCTATCATAGGCCAGACTTGAAGGTCTGAATACTTTGAAGTCTGCTCTTGTGGGGCACCCCATCTAAATCTCTGGCATGCTACTTAGCAATAGGTATTCTGTGATAGGGTGATTTGGAAAGAGGGAGTCTGCTCCTTCCTGAGCCCCTGTAGTGAAGTCACCTGATCTGAAGCTAGGTGGGAGAAACACTTTAATAGCTAAACATTCTAGGTTTGATTTTTCCAAAGGTAAATATGCCTCTTTTTTTTATAATTCAGGAGCTTTTCTTTGGGGCACTTGCTGACTGTATATGAATTAGTGATCCAGGGAAAAGTTGGGGAAAGAAAAAAGTTGGCTTTAAAAGTCAAGATCATTTTATGTTCACTACTAGCTAAGGCAAAAATGTATAATTCTTATTTTTATAATAAAATGAAACATATTTTAACTATATTGTAAAGTTAAATAAACAAATTATTGTGGAATTATTGGTCAAAGAGGAAAATAGGGCCTTAAGAAACTATTCTTCTGACTGTGGTCTCTTCACTTTCTAACTTCCTAAAATTTTCTTTTGTGAGTATAAACATAAAGAAATCTGGAGTGATGCAAACTGATTGCAGAAGTCTAGTCTTAAGTTTTTCACTGTAACAAGAATCATCAGTTTACTATTTTCACTTTTCATAGTGTCTTCAACTTAAGCATAAAGTCTGCAATGAGCTCATGATTGTAAATACATTCATTTCATCAACTTCATGCTGTTCCTAATCAGTGTTTTCTAAGTGTTTTTTCCCCAAATCTTTTACATTGTTATGTATTTTCATATGTTCTCCTTACACCCTATGTGTCTCTTTTGTAATTAATTACAACTGCAGTTAATTACTTATTTAGGCTCCGTCCTCCTGCAGGATTATAAATCCCATGTCTCCTTTGCTGCAGTCCCTAGGTCCTAGAAAACAGCCTGGTTAATCAAAGGTCCTACATAAACATTTGCTAGGAGTGCAAACGTGAGGGAGTAGATGAAGCAGAGCAACACAAACTTTCCATAGGGAGCTTTCAGAAAACATTTTGATTTTAGATGGCTCTCACATCTATTTTGCTCAGCTTTTTTCCTTTCTTAAGTCTATGCATTTTGAGGGCAGTTCAATTCACATATTTTTATTAATCTACGCTCAATTATTCAGGATGCTTCGAAAAGCTTGTTTGATGTCCAAGAAACTTCACCAACAAAACAAAACAAAACAAAAAACACATTCTTTTATGGGTGACATTTATTTTATTATACTTTTAAAGAATAGTTTAAAGCTAGAACCATTTTGTTCTCAGGTGAGAGTCTCTTAAACCTGAATTCATCTAACTTTTAATTATTTTCAAAGCTCTCAGCATCCAAGGTTGGCATTGGTGGGGAAACTACTAGTGTTTATTATTCACTGAAAATTAAGGGGGCTGACATGTTTTTAATCTATTTTTATCATGGTGATTGGGTTTTTCAGTTGATCTGAACATGTATATATATATTGATTGAGTTTTATAATTTTAGATAAAAGTAGCACTGCTGCTACTCATTTCTTAGATATATTCATAGACTGAAGCACAATATACACAGCCATGTGAACCTTTTTTCTTTTTTTGAGACAAGTTCTCACTCTGTCACCCAGGCTGGAGTACAGTAATACAATTGCAGCTCACTGCAGCCTTGACTTCCCAGGCTCAAGCTGTCCTTCAACCTCAGCCTCCTGGGTAGCTGGGTAGCATGGTCACACTACCATGCCAAGCTAACTTTTTAATTAAAAAAAATTTTTTTTTGAAGGGTCTGGCTATGTTGCCTAAGCTGGTCTCAGAATTCTGGGATCAAGCAATGCACCCATCTACGCCTCCCAAAGCGCTGGGATTACAGTGTGAGCCACAGTGCTCGACCAGCTTTTCCTTATAACAATTATAAAATCTACATAAAAACAATCTTTTTACCGCATGATATGCTCTCCATCACATAAACAGCTCTAGCATGTTAGAGAGCAAAAGCTGTTACCTAGTGTCTGTTCTCTCTTTCCTCCTTGATAATAGCAATGCCTAATTTTTACCTGGACCATCGCTAAAACTAAATCCCCCAGTCTCCGTTGTGTTAGAGATGAATACATTTGACCGATAGGACTAGTTGGAAATGTTTACAATTTCCAGGAACTTTTCCTCAAGGGAGATGCCACCCCCTTTTTAGCTTCCGTCTTGTCTTTCCTGCTGGATAGAATGTAGCATGGTTCCGAAGGCTGGCGCTTGAGCAGCCACACGGAGACTGAGGAAGCTAAAGGGCCATGCTGCAAACCACAGTAAAAGCAAAACAGGATTCTGGGTTCCTGAGTTTTTCATGAGGCTGCTCTGCACACTCACTCCGGATTACCTCCCTCTAGATTTATTTTATGTCCAAGAGAAGCAAATTTGCTATTTTGTTTTGGCCATTGTTGTATTTTTTTTTTTTACCTGATTTAAAAAATCTAGCCTCCCTCCACCAAGAAAACGAAAACTAGGAAATAATTTAAAAAGAGATATATGATTAAAATGATAGCCCAGAAAACTAAAACTAGGAAATAATTATAAAGAGATATATGACTAAAATGACAGCCAAGAAAACTACAACTAGGAAATAATTTAAAAGAAATATATGATTAAAATGATAGTAAAATTTATCTGTCTGTTATATTATCCATTGGTAAAAGTAAAGGATTCTAGAAATTTTGAGATGATTAGTTACTGTTGTTGTCACTTTTTCTTTAAATTATTCCCTAGATGTGTCACTAAGGAAGAGTTTCACTGGGCGTATCAAGCTTCTGTCCTTCAAAATAGAGAAGAAAAAAACCCCACACTTTATGATTGGAGTATCAAGTATCAAGACACCTTAACCTAACAATCACACTAAACTTTATTTATTCGAATTTATTTTGCATTTTATTGTATATATTTTCATCCTTAATTATTTTCCACTTGCATTCTTATTAACCTTTAGTCACCTTCTGTGGGGGAAGGTCAGGAAATAAATGTTTTGATGATGACCTGATGTATCAAATTAAATGAGGAAACTCCCTCTTTCATTTAGAGTGCTTTCTCTAAGGCCAAGAGGCGGGTCATAAAGAGGCGATTCCTGAAGGACAAAAAATATCTTTTCATTATCTAATAGACTATATTTTAGGGCAAATGAGTAAAATGTTCATGGACTAATTACTAAGCGTTAATTGTAAATTAAACTCATTCTGGTTGAATACAAAATATCTTCTCCTCTAATAAAGTTAAAAGACATTCTTGTGAAGCAAGAAAAAGTGGTTATCATGTCCATGAGGGGCTACCATGCTCAAGATGCCTCAGCATCAGCCAGCAGGGGTTACTGGTAGGAGTAGAAATTTCAGCAGTACGTTCAAAGACTGACTCATTTCACCTACATTACAATAACTTAAATGCTTTATATAGGATGATATTCCAGGAGAGTTTTTCCTTATACATCTAACACGAAATGGGCTTATTGTGTGTACATAGGCAAACTTGAGGGCAACATAGAGGTCATCATTATAATGCATATTTTCATATGGGTTAGACATAAATGCAACCTCACAAACATGAATTTACACATTGAGTGAAATAACTTTAAGTAAATCTCTGACATGGCTCTCCTCCCTGTTTCTCTCTCCTTTCCTCTCCCCCTGCCTACAGTTTTTTTTTCCCCCCCCAATTTCCCTAAGGTCTGTAAAAGGATGATCTGCCCTTGGAGTGGGCAGGGTTCTGCGAATCCTTCCTGATTGCAGAGCTGCAGCTGAGCCTTAGCTCTTTTGCTGTTATTTCTTTGTTTCCAAGCCTGCAAAATGGGCTTGAAAATGAAATGATGTGATATCCAGTGTATTATGCTAATCTCACCATTTCGAAATAACACATATTGAAAGGGCAATATAATTGATATTTCAACCAGTATGAACAAAACAAGAATCTTTGGACACATAAGAAATAGAAGACTCTATGTGCCTTAACAATTAATGTGACATCTGGACAATCGACCCCTGTGTTTGGATCTGTGAGTAATTGTTTGATTTTCATCAAGTGTACACCCTGCTCAGCTTCAGGCCATGCCTCTCTTTCTGCAGAGGACGCTCAAGCTTCTAGATTGTAAGCACCAAAGCAGAATCTTTGTAAGGTGTACCAAGTCACATGTCTTATGTTTGAAATTAGTTTTTAGCGAGTGAAGGTCACTGGAATTAATCTCTATATGCATGGTTTTAAAACACCTGTTCCTACTAAATTAAAAAAAATCTTCAACTGTAAGAATATCAATATACATATGTATATATTACATTTTAATCTTAAAACTAGATTGCATGCATTTAGTCCTTGAAGTCAAGCCATTGAATACAAGATATTAAGATCACTAGAACTAGAAGTGTTTCAGTGAAGGTTGGCTAAACTAGGAAAAGATTGTTGCTTATTATTTGTGTTTCTACCTTCTTTGAGCCTGGTAGCCCCTAATGCCTATATCTTAAAAGTGACTTTGCGTATAATATTGTATGTGAATTTCTAAAATTCCATGCACATGGTCTTCAAGGAAATTATAGGATCCTTTAACTTAGAAAACATCTTATACTTCTTTCACATTTTCCTTAGTTCCTGAGTTTATTGTAGTTATTTAATAAATATTTGTTGATATTATATATAAAAAGCAATACTGGGGTAGAAAACTCTAAGTGGTGAAAATTTTTATAAAGGTTTTTTGTTAAGGGAAAAGAACACATCACTATCTTAATTTAAAATATGAAGGAAGATCTGATCTTCCAAATTTGTTTTCCTTAAAACTGACTTTTTAGAGTTTGATAGTAAAAAGTAAGAGCCAATGAATCAAAACATGGCGATAGGACAGGAGCTGGCCAAACCTTTACAGGACTGATCTTAAGATTAAGAAAAGCAGAGAACCCCCAACAAAGTCAACAATTCAAATTCTAAAGATGTAAAATAAAGACATTTTCAGACATGCAAACTTCCAAATAATTTCTATTTTAAGTACGCTGTCTTAGACCATTTGTGCTGCTATAACAAAATATTCAAGAATGAATAATATATCAAGAAAAGAAATTAATTTTCTTAGAGTTCTGGAGGCTGGAAAGTCCACAATCAAGGCACTGACAGGTTTGGTGTTTGATGAGGTCTTCTCTCTGCTTCCAAGATGACATCTTGATGGCTGTATGGTTCAGAGGGGAGGAATGCTGTATATTCACATAGCAGAATGTGGAAGGGAAAAATTGGCCAAACTCAATCTGGCAAGCCTTTTTTATAATGGCATTTATGTATTCTTGAGGGTGGAGCCCTTATGACCTAAGTACATAAAAGGCCCCATCTCCCAACACTATTGCATTGGAGATTAAATTTCCAACACATGAATTTTAGGGGACACATTCAGATCATAGCACATCCTTTTCAGATGAAGCTTTTGAAGGGTCTTCTTTACCCATGAATAAGGCATCCTGTTCTACCAAAGAACAAGAGGACAAGGGGCTAAAGGAGAGATGACCCAGGATAAAAATAAAATAGACTGTCGAGTGGGTTTGATTGTGTATAGAATCACACTAAAAGGTATTGGCTAGGATTGTTGAAGTGTGTGGAGATGTTTAGATATAGGTTTAAAAATACAAAAACAAACATTGCAATAAGTAACCAAAATAAAGTAATTTTAAAGTGTCCAAAACACGATTGCATGTTCACAATTCTGAAACTACTTTATATGTATAGCATTGAAAAAATACATATATAAATTGTAGATGGTAGGTAATAGAGGCCAATTTTCTCACTGTTGGAGAAAAAACATTACAAATAAGCAAGGGCGAAAGACTATAGTAAACTCTGTGGTGCTGGGTTAGATGTGGAGATATTAGCAAAAACTAAGGTTTATTTTAATACACATACAGATTTATAGATACAGAAATAATTATACATGAGTTCATATACAACTGTATGTTCCCTGCCTATATATCCTTGAGTGAGCCAAAGAGCAGTGACATTCAGTAGCAATGAGCATACCTAGTGCTCAGATGTAGGTTTCTAAATACCACGTTCTGATAAAAGAAACTAGGGCTTCTTGAAGAAATGGCTGATACTAGAGACAAATACAAATTGTACCTGTAGCAACTTTTAGTGCCAGAAAGTAAAGTGGTCAAAAACTAAAAATAAAGGGACATATTAAAAGGACGTAGGAGCCAACCTGAAAGCCAATTCAGTGGCAAAAAGCTGGAATAATTTGAACAACAAAATAAGTAACTATAGTATTGGTTTACAACCCAAAATATAAACATTCAGCTAGGCGCAGTGGCATATACCTATAATTTCAGCAGCCTGGGAGACTGAGGTGGGAGGATCACTTGAACCCAGGAGCTCAAGACCAGACTGGGCAACACAGTGAAACCCTATTTCAATTTAGAAAAAAAAAAAGAGAAAAAACATTTTTAAAAATATAATTATGCATGAGTCCATGCTGCTATGAATAAATAAGTAAATAAATAAATGGTGGAGAAGGTACAAATTTTCCTTACAGAAAAAATCCAAATAAGAAATATAGAAAGAGTGAAGGAAATAGAGAATCACCATTAGTATGCCACAGTAATAATTGCTGCAGGCACTGGTAAATGCTAAAATTAGTGGATGAAACTTTAAGGAGAAACGGAATATTTGCACAGCACCAAGTATCTTCTCTTAAGTATGCATTAATTGCTGTGGTGATTTTAACATATGTCCACAAATTATTTGGTACACCTTCCTCCAGGTGGTGGCACTTAATTCCCCTTCCATTGAGGATGGGCTGAATTTAATGACTGACTTCTAATAGATTATGGAAAGGGAAAAAATAGTAAGTTTACAGTACAGAAACCTGACAGATCAAAGTTAGCATTACCATTAAGAAGTCATGTTGGTGTCATGTCCTCCCTGTTATAATGCGATGAGAACAGCACCTCATCATTGTGGAAAAATGTATTTCCTCAGTATAATTATGAAAAAGCATCAAATAAACATAAATTAAGGGACATTCTATAAGATGATTGAGCAGTATTTCCCAAAAGTGTTAAGATCATGAAAAACAAGAAAAACTAAGAAAAGGTAGCAAAACAGGAGATTAAGGCCACAAGACAAGTAAATGCAATGTGGTACCCTAAATTAGATCCTGGAACGGAAAAGTGACATTAGTGGCAAAACCAGTGAAATCTGTACAAATTTCAGACTTTATTTAGCAGTATTGTACCAACATTAATTTCTTAAGTTTGACTATGGTTATGTAAGATATTAACATTAGGGGAAGTTGGGTAAAGGGTAAATGACAACTCTCTATAATACAGAGATTATACTATATTGGAAATTCTTCTGCAAATCTAAAATTATTTCAAAATAAAAAGGTTTTTTAGAGTGTGTACAACAGTTCAAATATAACTTCATTTGGAGGATGGGAGAAGAAGAAAGGCATGTAAATAATTAAAATTCTCTTATACTTTATGAGAAGTAAATTGTTTTTAATAGAAATAGCAGTCTTCACATAATAGTTAGAAATATGATTGTCTCTGGGGAGCAGAATCAGGAAAAGAGGGCAAGTGGCTGCCCTCCCCCATTTTTTTGAGACATAGTCTCCTTTATCGTCCAGGCTAGAGTGCCATGGCATGATCATAGCTGACTGTAACATTAAACTCCTGGACTCAAGCAATCTTCCCATCTCAGCTTTCCCCCAAGTAGCTACGACTATAGGCATGCACCACCATGTCTGGCTAACTTTTTTATTATTTTTTATCTTTAAAATTTCTTGTAGAGATGGGGTCTTGCTATGTTTCCCAGGCTGGTATGAAATTCCTGGCCTCAAGCAATCCTGCCTCGATCTCCTAAAGCACTGGGATTACAGGTGTGAGCCATCATGCCCAGCCTAGAACTGTTTTATTATTATTATTATTATTATTATTATTATTATTATAAATCTTTTAGCACAATTTAACTTTTATAACACAGTGCATATACTATATTGATTTGATATTAAAGAAGCAAAACAATTTTAGCAATAAATAATAATCCAATTAATTCTTAAGAAATCTGCATCAAAGATCATGGCAAGAGCCAAGACAAGACATCAGGTACAATCAGCAGTTACCGGGAGTAAAACCCATAGCCTCCCAACAAACAGCAGTATCTAGTCCTGATTTGCACAAATGCACTGCACTATTTAAAAGCCTTCTCATATGATGCTGCTAAAGTCAGCTACCCAGAAATGTTTTGAAGTTCATGAAAATCAAAATGTCTTAGAAATATAACAGATCCTTTAAAAGACTGACATTCTGCCTTCTATTACATAACATGGCTAAGTTCAACAGGGAGCTGGAAGCATAAAAGGCACATCAGCTGCTAGCAAAAGGGAGATGAAAGCAAAACAAATATCTGGGGTGGGGGGGACATTTCCTCTAGGAAGACTAGGATTGAGAGCTTTAAGGAAATGATATGCTATGGATTTTATTGGCATACATTACTAGGAGGGAGAGGGCGCTGGCGAAGCTTTAATCTCAAGTTCATGTTTTTTTTTTTTTTTTTTTTTTAGCTTTCTATTTTCCTGTCTTCTTGTTTCAGTCACCATAATCTCCCCACCTTCTATCTTCTCCTTCTCTCTTTTTTATTTACAACTTTTCTGTGTTTTTATCTTTCCGAAAAAAGGCCTTTTTTGAAGTGTACCTTTTATCTCAATGACTAACAAGAAGCACTGTTAATAATCGGGACTCTGAGATAATGGAGAACATATACTTAGAACAAGAATAAGAAATCTTTAATTTAGCCACAGTAATACCATTTTTCTGACAACATTTTTGATGGCATTTCACTGATTGTTAAACATTATGCAAAGAAGACACCTCAAGGATATTGAGAGTTCTTTAATGTTTAAAAACTTCTGAGGAAAAAAATTAGATGTGCTAGTTTTACTACTATTGCTCTATTTCATAATTATTCTGAGTTGTGAGGTTCCAAGAATGTTCATGAAGATGCAATAGGTAAGACTTTCTGGAAAGTGAAGAGAGGTGATACATGTTACTAGTTCCTATGTGATACTTCAATTCTTTCCTCTTTGTTTGTTTTTTATGTTTCATTGCTAAATCCATCTGTAAAGAAAGGCTGGAGTCTTTGCCTGAAGGAAGGAGTATATGAATATGTAAATAATACTTTAATGTGATGAGATTTTTCTATTTGAATATAAATTTGATAGGAAATGTTATGTTATCCTAAATATCAACACAGCTCAGAACCAGACGATCACATTTTGTTAACTATTTCTAAATTTCATTTGCAACTGTGTGATTTACTGATAAAGATTAAGACATAAAAACGAAGTATTTTTTATTTAAATAAAGCTAGACTTTTTTTGCCTTGTGTACTTTATTAAGCATAGTTGGAGATAAAAAGTGGAATTTAAGGACAGCTAGGGGCTTATTACAGATGGTCAGTACTGCATAGTTTCTTCTATGTTAAGTTCTTTCTCAGAGTACAATTGATCTACTAAATGTGTGCCTACTTTATTTTTGTATGTTTTTAATTGACAGATCAAATTATATGTACTTCTTCTGTACAATATGATGCATTGACTTATATATACATCATGGAATGACTAAATTTAGCTGATTAACATTTGCATTAACTCATGTAGTTATCATTTTTGTGGTGAGAACATGTAACGTTCATTGTCTTAGCAGTTTTCAAGAATGCCTACTTTCTTTATCCAAATCAAGACAGAAGAAATTCCCTTCAGTGTTTTCTGTTAAACAAAAAGTAGTAAATATTATCTTTAAAAATCACTGTACTAACAAGAAAACACACTGAACTATGGGAATTGGGTTAGCACTTATATTCTTTATTTATCGAGAGAGTTCATGAAGGTCACTGAGAATTTGGCCTTGGTAAGGAAAATCATGAATAACATTCAAATGTATTTAATAAAAATAGAAGGTCAGACAAGGATTTCAGCATTGAGAATAAGGCAAAGCAGCAGTGCAAATGAATAGTAAGAAGCCTGTTTTGAATTATACTGGAAACGTTAGCATGGAACAAAGAGTAGTACTTTTCAACGTCATATCTCTGTCTGAAAATGATCACCCAGTAAAGGTGGAAAAGAAACCTGACAGCCCACTTTGTGTTGGCAAATGCCCCGACAACATAGTAGAGGAAAGGGAATTTAACTTCTTCAAATTGAAATGAGAAGGAAGTCAGTGGCTAGAATAACAGAGGTGGATCAGGGCTCAATACATCAACTAGTTCATGCCATTGCTTCACTGAATATAAGCAAATCATTCAAAGTCAGCCAGCTAGTCTATTTTAAAGCCTCCTGTAAAATACACTTCCTTCTCCCCCACACAATCAGCTTTAGTAAACAGCTGCAGAGCATAAAGGCCTATATACTGAGAAAATAATATCTCAAGGTTAAGGGAAAGAAATGCCGTAGATATTATGATAACCATAAGTGATGTAACATTGCAAACACTGTAGAGCTTATCACATGATCAATTAGAGGAGATTTTTCATCTACTTTTATAGAATTAAATACTATTTAATTTTGCTGTTACTTAAAAATGTATCAATTCTTTCACCTTTCCATTGAACTCTGAATTTGTATATCTAGCTCTATATTTAAATCTCTATTTAGATTTCTAATACTCATCTTAATATTAGCATGTCAAAAATTAAAAGCCTGCATACCTTCTTATACACACACACACACATGCACACACATGCACTCACCCTTATTATAGTCTTGCCAACACACAAATAGCTCCTATAGTCTTGCCATCCTAGTAAATGCCAACTTTATAATTTGAACTGATCAGTTAAAAAATCTTGTAGGATTTCTATCAGGAAATCCTTCTGACACAATCTTTTAGACACAGTCAGAATCCCACCACTTCTCATCACCTCCATTACTGTCTTCTCTGTAGCCGTGGTCTTCTTTTACATACTCAATTCCAATAACTTCCTACCTCCTCTTCCCACTTCCAAGGTAGGATAGGGCACTTGTTTCCTTCCTTACTGATTATAATCCCAATGCTCTCTTCTAGTTTATTGTCACAAAAGCCTGATGATCCTTTTAAAGCATACTTCGGATCTTGTCATTTCTCTGCTCAATATCCTTTAATCATTTCTTGCCTCATTCAGAGAGTGTCGTTGTATTGGTAGAATCTCCTCTAACCATCCGATACAAAGTACTAATCTTTCCTTGGCAGACCCTGACCTTTCTACCCTGCCTTATTATTTTCTCTGATATTTATTACTATATGACACATTCTATGTTTAATTGTTTATATATTTTCTATCTGCCATCATTAGAATCTAAGATCCATGAAGATAAAGGCGATATGTGTTTTATTTTCTACTCTATTCCAAGCACCTAGAAAAGTACTCAGCTCAATAAATATTTTTGAATGAATAAATTTATCAAGCAATCAATAACAAGAAAAACTTTAAAAGGGAATGTGGCTGTAAGTTATCATACGATGAACTCCCATAGATTGAATTGTGTCCCCCAAATGTGTTCAGGAGTCTTGTCAAAAAAACTTATTTACAAATATAGTCATATTCACAGGTACCAGGGGTTAGGACTTGAACACATTTTGTCAAGACCCTATTTATAAATCATGGTGAGGTTATACTGGATTAGAGTGGGCTTTAATCCAATGACTTGTATCCTTATAAGAGGACATAGACACACACACACACACACACAGAGAATGTCATGTGAAAACGGAGATAGAGAATGGAGCAATGTGGCTACAAGCCAAGGAATGTCAAGAATTGTCTATAACCATTAGAAGGTAGAAGCAGCATGGAAGGATCCACCACAAGAAGTTTCAGAGTGATCATGACCTTGGCAACAACTTGATTTTAGACTTCTATCATCCATAACTGTGAGACAATAACTTTTTTGTTGTTTTAGACCACCCAGTTGATGTCAATTTGTTATGGCAGATTTAGGAAACTAACATATAAATGTTATTCTCTTTTTCGTCAACTTCTGGGATATTGGAAGTTTAATAGAATCTTTAAATGGAAGATTTAAAACAAATATACCGAATATGTTTTGCACAGGACAATATTTACTATGCTTAACTAACAGTTGTGGTCTTGGGTTTGGATTGCCCATTAAACTCATGAGACAAAATGAACTTCACTCAGCCCCTAAGAATAGGTTTCACATATCCTCCAAGAAAGGACACGGGATGGCCAATCTTGAATGTGCAAGAATAGCAGAACAGAGGGTTATGACCCGCAGCTACAGCCACCAAATGTTGAATCTCTCCAAATTGGGATATGCATAATCATAGAAGATAAGGTCTAGTGGCCATGGACCACCTCAGCTCAGGGAAGCCATCAGCTCTAGGATCTCATCAGCTTCTCTACTTCACTAGACTCAGAATCCTTCCAGAGGTGTGGAATCAAATCCCATCTCTGGTGCAACTAATTACTCATTAATTATAGGTCATTCCTATACAAGTCACTCAATAAACAGTCTAGGCACTCAAGTACAGGTATGCTATTCATTATGTATCAACCTTAGCAGGATTCATTTATCTTGCATCTGCCACACACTAACATATTCCTGGTGTTCATATTTCAAGGAGGAGGATTTAAGCAAAGGTCAAATCCTTAGATGTGTTTGAGGATAAAGGAAAGGCAACAGACCAGGCAAATAACATTTCCTCTCCACAAAGAATAATGTATAGCTCAAAAATAGATTATTTCCAAGAATTGTCTAGATGTATTAATAGAAAACATTTCTTTCACTTGTGTCACACAGTCTATATGGCAAAGCACTTACATCCAACCACATTTGTCCTCAACATTCACTGAGGTGAAATAGAGTACTTGTGATCTTCTTTACTGATTATAGTCCCTCAAATGAAAAAAATCAATAGCCTACGAATGGCCTTTCTACTAATCTTCCAGTTACGATGTTTAGGAGTCTGCTGATTATGTTTAAAGTCAAATTAGAGGTATTTAGATACTTTCCCAAATATGACAAACCCTATAAAAATAGTATGCTCTTGTTGTAATCATTTATTGACTCCACTTTGGATGTCCATCATTAGGATATTGCAGACTTTACCATTATCCATTGCAGTATTGTTTGGTGTATTTTCTTATCTAGCTGTGAATGGCTCTCAGAACTAATCTAAGCAATAGAACAGTCTAATCTGTGAAATTTTGCAGATAACCAAATGGAGTTATTCCATCATGGTAAACTCTGTAGTACGAGGCAACAATTAGGGACCCACGCCTGTTAAATCATTCCATAGGAAAGATACTAATAATACGAAAATCAAGACCATGTAGAATCTTCAGAGAGGTCATATTCTATTCATTGAAATTGTTATTGTTTTTTATTACACAGATTTTTAAAATTAATTCTTGCCAGCACATTTTGGTATAATAAGTTTATTCTATCTACGTTTTCCTCTTCTGTAGAAAAATGTATGTATGCATTTTTCTTCCTAATCTGAAAGTTTTAAAAATAACTTTCAACAGCACACATTTCCATTAATATGCATTATTTGTATTTTCAGACTGTCCAAAAGCATTTCTAATTCAGTATAACTATTACATGCAATGCAGCAAACACTTTAGTTTGATAAAACTCTCATTGCCTACTTTATTAAACAAATATTTATTGAGCACTTGCTATATTCCAAGAATGAGTAAGTGCCGAAATGTTTGCAACAAGGATGAATAAAATGTAGTTACTTTATGCCTCATAATCTGATAGAAAATAAAGCTTAATATGTGAAGGCTTTAAGAGGTACAAATTGTCATAGTGTCATCATAATGAATTGCTTCACACTATTTTCTGGAGTTTAGCTTTGAAATTTTAAAATGTTTTCTAATCTGACATTTTCAACATGGAACATAAGTATTACAAAAGTTACTATAAAAATAAAGTTCCCTGGTCAAATAAGTTTTTGATACCAGCATACTATATTCCAGAGTATGTTATTCCCTCAACTACTATGAAAAGTATTTCAGTAAAGAAGCCCATTTGCCATATTTGTTTTAAACTTATTTGATTTTGGATAATTTTTTTCACATTTTGTCTAGCAAAATCCCAGAGAACTGATGTTTTGCAAAACACTATTTAATATACTCAAATAAATGCTGGTGGATTTCTTTGATTTGAAAAGTAAACTTAAAGTGTGTTAGTTCCTAAAATACTTACTTGTAAGTTTAATAAATCTGAGTCTTTAATCACTATCTATTTTTCGGAAGATAAATAGTTGAAGGGTACAACATCAGAGATTAAGTTGGTGTTTTTTTTTTTCCCTCCTCTATCTTTAGTTAGAAAAGGTGCCAAATAATTCACACTACAGCAGAAGAAAATTACTTGGAGTAGAATTATTAATTTGTTAACTTCACAATTATTTATCTTCCCTTTTCTGCATCAGGTTCTGTATTAGGCACTGGAGACACAAAGGAAAACCAAATGAAAAAGGCACCTACACTTGTGAAGATTCCAAGTAGTAGATGACAGGCATCTATTCAATCACCACATAGACATATGCATAAATTACAAACACATAGCTTGTATGAAAGAAGGCTACCCCCTTTATTCTGAGAAAAATTGCTTCAGTGCTCTATATAAGGGTAAGGGCAAATTACCTTTATATGATCTTTTCTGCTCTTGGAAGAATAATTTTAGTATCCCTGAGATGATTAAATGTCTAGTTAGCAGGCCCTATTTTCCTGGAAAATAATGTAGCAAGACCTGTTATTCTTTGAGTAGCTTTGAGACACCTTTGTTGGGTGGCTTTGCAGGACACTGGGCAGAGTTTCTATAGCTGGCCTCCAGAACTAGCCCTGACCACTCATGCCCCAGGGAAGACTGACTGGCACACAGCTTGGGAAGCTGTGACTCTGAACTGCAAAACCTGGTAGGCATGAGAACAACACTAGATCCTCAGGCCTCCTAGGGTATGAAGGCCTCTAAACTAAACCTAACACTGGTTATTAGCAGAACAGCTGTGAAAGGGCTCTAACCTTCTGATACAAGTTGGAATGAAGTATCAGCTGCCTCCACGGAGTTATAGAATCAATCTTCCAAATTTACTTTATCAGTGTGAGAGTGACTTCAAAGCCCACAAGCCTACCATTTCTGCCAGAGATAATCAGACACCGTGATATTCTGAACAATGTTGTTTCTAATGGTAAAGTTTAATCTCAAATGCTAACACATTCTTGAATTCTAAGACACAAGCACACTGTGTCTCAAATCTCTATCAACTGAGGCCCATGAGACAATAGAAATAAGAATCTGGCATTACCCCTTCTCTAGGGGTAATTTAGAGCCCACTGGAAGTAAGGAAATGATGGGGTTGAGAGGGAATTCACATCAGGCTGCTGGCCTATTGGTACAGTATTTCTCTGAACAGAGCTTATTATTTTGAAATAGAAAATATAGCAATGTGGGATTTTCTTCTTTTCATTTTCTTCTATATAATATTTGTCCCATTTTCAATAAGACTTTTTTTATGGCTTGGGATATATGAATAATGATCTTTAGAACAAAAAGATAAGAGAAAAATAGTTTCTGATCTTCAAAATAGGATATTTTTAGTCTCAAGTAAGACAAGTATATTTATAACTAAGCTTTATCTACAAAAAATACTTCAAAAAATAATAGTTTTCACACCTTGAATCTATTGAGCTATGGTCCTGGTGAACTATATCATACAGCTTGACATAGAGATGATCTAGAGTAGGACAGACACTGCCCCTCCAAGGGATTGCAGTGACAAGGAAGAAGAGTGATAAGTGAAGTTGCCAGTGGAATATGTGTCCTGATTTCTCTCTAGACAGAAGCCCAGAGTTAGGAGGTGTGTTGGAGGAATTGAGGGGACTCAAATGGCAGTAAGATTGTTCCATGATCCTATTTGAAAATCCAGAAGGAGATTACTTCATACTACCGCCACATCCCTAAGGCAGTGCATGATGAAAAACTTTGAATCCATCCTGGCTAGGCAGAAGTCCTGAGCTTACTGCACCTAAGCTTCTGTTGGACCATATGAGGCATCAAGGGAATAACAGATCCATGAATATCCTGGATGAAAGGGGTTCCAGAAGTCACTGAGTTGACACTGAGCCAGTGGATCTGCCATAGGTGTCACTACTGTGACCATGGTGGGAGGTGACAAAACATTAAGTGCTACAGAGAAGATAGCCTAATCCAGGGGCCAAATGAAGGATGAGGCTGTGTCAGTCCATTCTTGTGTTGCCATAATAAAATACCCAAGGCTGGGTAATTTGTAAAGAAAAGAATTTTAATTGGTTCACATTTCTGCTGGCTCTATGGGATGTGTGGAGCTGGCATCTACCTCTGTTGAGGGCCTCAGAAAAGTTACAATCATGCTAGAAGATGAAGGAGGAGCCAGCACATCACATAGTGAGAGAGGGAGCAAGAGATAGAAAGAAGGAGGAAGAGACAGACTGCTTAAACAACCAGATCTCCCATAAACTCAGAGTGAGAACTTGCTTATTATCAGGGGGAGGGCATCAAGCCTTTCATAAGGGATCTGCCTGCATGTCCACAACACCTCCCTCTAGGCCCCACCTTTAACATTGGGGATCACATTTCAACTTGAGATTTAAAGGGACAAAACATCTAAATCATATCAATCCACCCCTTATCCCCAAAATCTCACATTCTTCTCACATTGCAAAATACAATCATCCTTTCCCAATAGTACTCCAAAGTCTCAACATGTTCCAGCATCAAATCAAAGTCTCATGTCCAAAGTCCAAAGTCTTTTCTGAGACTCAAGTCATGTTCCTTCTACCTATGAGCTTGTAAAATCAAAATCAAGTTATTTACTTGATATTTACTTGAGCCTGTAAAATCAAAATCAAGTTATTTACTTGATATTTACTTGAGCCTGTAAAATAAAAATCAAGTTATTACTTCCAAGATACAATTGTAGTATAGGCATTGGGCAAACATTCCTGTTCTGAAAGAAAAAAAAAATTGGCCAAAACAAAGGGGTAATGGGCCCTACACAAGTTCTAAACCCAGCAGGGCTGGGTCATTAAATCTTAAAGCTACAAAATAATTTCCTTTGTCTTAATGTCCCACATCCAAGGCACACTGGTGCAGTGTGTGGGCTCCCAAGGCCTTGGGTAGCTCTGCCCCTCTAGCTTTGCAGGTTGCAGTCCTCCAGCTGTTCTTACAGATTGGAGTAGAGTGCCTGTGTCTTTTCCAGGCTCAAGGCACAAACTTATGATGGCTCTACTATTCTGGGATTGGAATGGCAGCAGCCCCTTTTCCCACAGCAGCCCTTTCCCCACAGCTCCACTAGACAATGCCCTAGTGGGGACTCTGTGTAGGGGCTTGAACCTCACATTTACTCTTGGCACTTCCATAGGAGAGGCTATCTGTGGAGACTCTGCCCCTGCAGTAGGCTTGTGCCTGGGCCCCCAGGCTTTCCCAAACATCCTCTGAAATATAATGGGAAGCTGCCAAGCCTCCTTCTCTCTGGCATTCTGCACACCTGCAGGCTTAACGCCACATGGAAGCTGCCAAGGCTTATGACACGTCATGCTTTTTGAAGCAGGAGACTGAGCTGTACCTGGTGCTCTCTGAGCTACAGCTGGCGCTGGAGCAGCTAGGATGCAGACAACAGTCTCCTGAGGTGGTATTGGGCAGTGGGGACCTGGGACTGGTCCTTGAAACCATTCTTTCCTCCTAAGCCTCTG
This sequence comes from Pongo abelii, assembly GCF_028885655.2. Lineage (NCBI taxonomy): Eukaryota > Metazoa > Chordata > Mammalia > Primates > Hominidae > Pongo > Pongo abelii. Next base: position 112,631,414 of record NC_071991.2, read on the forward strand.
GGCCTGTGATAGAGGGGCTGTCCTGAAGATTTCTGAAGTGACTTTGAGCTCTTTTTCCCGTTGTCTTAACACTTGGCACCCTTTTAGTCATCTAATCTCTCCACCAAGTGGTTGATCTGCAGACTGCTTGGATTCTTTCTCTACTACAGGGCCAGGCTGCAAATTTTCCAAACTCTGCTTCCCTTTCAAATATAAGTTCCAACTTTAAGTAATTTCTTTGCTCTCATATCTTATTGTAGGCTGTTAGAAACAGCCAGGCCACTTCTTCAACACTCTGCTGCTTAGAAATTTCTTCTGATAGATACCCTACGTCATCATTCTTAAGTTTAAATTTCCTCAGATCCTGTATTAGTCAGCATTCTCTTAGAAGGACAGAACTAATAGTGTATATTATATATATAATATATAATAGCATATATTAGTGTATATTATATATATAATATATAATAGCATATATTATTGTATATTATATATTATTATAGTATATATAATATATACAATTATATACTATTATATATTATATATAATATATACTATTATTTGTATATGGTATATATAATATATACTATGAATATAATTACATGTAATATGTTATATATAATATAATATATGCTATTATATATTATATATAATAATATATGATAGTATAGGATAGTATACTATACTATAATAGTATAGGATAGGATATTATTATATATTATATATAATAATTTTATTATATTATTTTAATATATAATATTATTATATTTTATAATATTAATATATATTTAATATTATATTATTTTAATATATGATATATAAAAATATATATTATATATAAATAATATATATATCAAATATATGTATAATAGTGTATATATATATCTCCAGCATCCAGCATGGGAGAAAGATGTAGGCTGGGAGGCTAGCCCTGTCTCTCCTGTTCACATTTTTCTGCCTGCTTTAAATTTGCTTGCAGCTGATTAGATTGTGCCCACCAGATTAAGTGTGGATCTGCCTTCCCAAGCCCACTGACTCAAATGTTAATATCTTTCAGCAACACCCTCACAGACACACCCAGGATCAATATTTTGTATCCTTCAATTCAATCAGGTTGATACTCAGTATTAACCATCACAAGTCTACCCATTGTCAACTTGAACCCATACACATCTCCTGAGATCATACATAATCTTCAAATAAAGACAATAAAGGTCATAATTATGCCTAACGTAATACAACTATTCTTTTTACAACTGGAAATTCACCAATCCCCAACCCAAATACTAGTACATAAAGTTAACAATATTTAAATGCTGTTATGAAGTCAATAAATCTTATGTCACATGATAACGGAGAAAGGAAATAAAATGCAGATATTTTCTTAGTACAAGTCTATACAAGCACAAACATGTTTTTAACAAAAGAAAGAGGAAGTATTGGTGACAATTACAGTCCTTGTGTCTGCAACTGGTCACGTGGTCATAGCTGGCATTGATGACTACCTTCTTCTACTACCCATTCTGCATTCCCTTTGCCTTCAGCAAGCACCTCAGCAGGTCGTGGGTTTTTCCTGATGGAGTGACCCAAACATTCATTCCTGAAGGGTCTGGGTGATTCGTAGTCCTGCCTGGATTGGGCTGTTGTAGTTTCCCATTGACCTTAATCACAGGGCACGGTAATACTAAGAGACATCCTAATGGAGCTCCTGAATTCCATGTGTACTCTTCCTTACCTCAGTTGTGGAGTAGTAGACTGATTTCATTTTGATAGTCTGCGTCAACCACCCAGCCAAAACTGTAGCTCCCTTCTTAGCCTGTTGACTTAAACGTAGGAGGAGACCAAAGTGCCCAGGTTGCAATCTTAACTTCCAGTTTAATGGAATCATTGTTGTGTCTCCTAGTGGCAGTGTTCCTCCCTCTGGAACTAAGACCTCTAGGCCAGCAGAATGTAATGTTGTGGGAACAGAAGCAAAAAATTTGCTAGTGGATCACTAGGGGTGATGGTGAGTGGTGCCACTTTCACTTCCATCCCTTGGTTCCTGGACCCGTGAATCCTGGTTATGAGAGAAACAGTACCGTATATTCGATGCTGATTCAGAGCATACATGACCTTCTGGAGAACTTTGCCACAGCCCTGCAAAGTATTGTCACCTAATTGGCATTGTAATTGTGACGTCATAAGGCCATTCCACTATTCTATCAATCCAGCTGCTTCAGGATGATGGGGAACATGGTAAGACCAGTGAATTCCATGAGCATGAGCCCACTGCCACACTTCTTTAGCTGTAAAATGAGTGTCTTGGTCAGACGGAATGCTGTGTGAAATACCATTATGGTGGATAAGGCATTCTGTGAATCTACAAATGGTAGTCCTAGTAGAAGTGTTGCATGCATTAGGCAATAGGACAGGCAAACCCATATCCAGAGTAAGGGTCTAGTCTAGTAAGGAAAAATCTCTGCCCTTTCCATGATGGAAGAGGTCCAATATAATCAACCTGCCACCAGGTAGCTAGCTGAACACCTGAGGAATGGTGCCATATCGAGGGCTCAGTGTTGGTCTCTGCTACTGGAAAACTGGGCACTCAGCAGAGGCCATAGCCAGGTCAGCCTTGGTGAGTGGAAGTCCATGTTGCTGAGCTCATGCATAACCTCCATCCCTGCCATCATGGCCACTTTGTTCATGAGCCCATTTGGCAATGACAGGGGTGGCTGGGAAAAGAGGCTGAGTGGTGTCCACAGAACGGGTCATCTTGTCCCCTTAATTATTAAACTCCTCCTCTGCTGAGGTTACCCATTGGTAAGAACTCACATGGGATACAAGTATCTTCACAGCTTTTGACCACTCATAGAGGTTCACCCACATACCTCTTCCCCAAATTTCTTTGTCACCAATTTTCCAATCATGCTTCTTCCAAGTCCTTGACAATCTAGCCAAACCATTGGCTACAGCCCATGCATCAGCATATAATCACACATCTGCCCATTTCTCATTCCATGCAAAGTGTGCAACCAAGTGCACTCCTTGAAGTTCTGACCACTGGGAAGATTTCCCTTCACTGCTATATTTCAGGGATATCCTAGAAAGGGGCTGTAGTGTGTAGCTGCCCACTTTCGGGTGGTGCCTGCATATCGCGCAGAAGCACCTGTGAACCAGGCCCTAGTCTTCTCTTCCTCTATCAACTGATCATAGGGACCTCCCCATGAGGCCACCATTTCAGGCTGGGGGAGAGAAGGCAGGGTGGCAGGATTGGAGACCATAGCCATTTGAGCCACTTCCTCATGTAACTTACTTTTGTCTTCAAGACCTGCTCAAGCTGGATCATGTATATACCACTTCCATTTGATGATGGAATGCTGCTGTGCACAACCTACTTAATGGCTAGATGGGTCAGAAAGCACCCAGATCGTGATAGGCAGTTCAGGTCACATGGTGACTTGATGACCCATAGTAACACGTTCAGTTTCCACCAAAGCCCTGTAACAGGTCAAGAACTGTCTCTCAAAAGGCGAGTAGTTATCTGTGGAAGATGGCAGGGCCTTGCTCCCAAATCCCATCATCCTGCAATATGATGAAATACTGCCTATATAGCAAAATGCAGCTGTGTGCAGATATTTAGCATATTGGCTCCACATATCCTAACATTTGTGAAAAACAAGTGGCTACATGAAAGTATATCAGCAGGCTTCACTTTACATGGTAGGACAGCAGCACAGTCTAAAAATACAATACAAAATCTTAGAGTGGATGAGAGGCAAATTTAAGAGTAATTTTAAAATCTGACAAGCAAAATAAAAATTAATACACAGAATTTTTCTAAATACAAAAGAAATACATCATTGAGGGAATTAACTCTTTTTAATCTAGATGCCCATCTTATCACATTGTCTCCCAAATGCATACTTAGCTACTTGCTCTATATTTCTATATGTGACTGGAATATTAACCTGTTCATAAGTGTTAGATGTTTTTAAAAAATAATCAAGTCATGTATGTTTCTGCATTCCACAAATTCTAACACACAATTGATTGTCCTGATGAGAATAAAAAATAAACAACTTTTTTTGAACAGGTTTCGTTTGAGATAGGGAAGGCCTGTAAAGCTGACCAAGACAGCTAATGCTTTCACAATAAATACAAGCAAAAAGTATACCTTCCAAGAATGTTACGCTGATGCCCTAAGGGATTTGGGGCTCTAACCTAACTAAATACAGCATCCTGAGAGGTGAGAGTAGGAAAGCATGCTATTATATCTCACAGGAAACATTCCAATTCTGGTGTCTCATTCTCATGATAAAGGTGGCAAGCAGAATAGAGAATAGCACAGCATGGATCCATCCTCCTGACAAAGACAGGAAGAAGAATGGAAAATAATGCAAAGTTAGTGCCTTCTTGTTCAAATATATTATAATCTTAGGTCTTCCTCTCTTCCAGCAAGGATGTGAGACATTTAGTCCTGACAAAGTGAAACTGTGATATAATAATTGCTAGAACTGGAGGCTTTAGAGAGTTTCAGGGTTTGCTTTCCAAATAGAAGGTGTGTTATCATTCACAAGTGTTTTCGCTTTCCCAGAAAGAATTTTTTAAAGGAAATATAATTGCTAACCATAGAATTTTATAGAAAGTAGAGGCAAGACTCTTCAAAAATTGCGTTGTGGTAACCTTAGACTATTTGCAAAGGAAAATAATTTATGTTGGAAAACAAAGGAAAAAACACCTACTGCAAATGCTGCAGTTACAATATTTGTCATTGCATCTAGTGATAGCATGGAACAAATAGCACAGCTCTGATTGTAGGTGTATATCTGTTCATGCCATCGTGTATACATGAACAAAAGTAAGCTAGAAATTGTAATAACAAAACAAATTAATAGAAGTCAGAAAAACAGCTCGTTGTCACATGTCATTAAAATATTTTTCAAGGGTCAAAGCTCCACAGTTAAAGCAAACTGAAAAAAAGAAACTTAAGTGTTTAAAAAAATAAAACTTGTGCATAAATACTATTATCTGGATATTTATTTCATTTAATATAGTATTCTGACCATTTCAAGTTGTAACCAGGGAAATCCACTGCAAATTCAACAGGTTGTAGTTATTCAAATTTTGGGATGTCTATTTTCAAAACTTCATTCTGAAATATTTTTTGCCATATCCGGAGCTTGAACTTCTAAATAGCAGTTTGAGAAGTTCTAGTAGCAATATAACAGGGGCTTTACATACATTCAGGTTTAACTCTCACAGCACTCTGTGAAAAAGAACCTGCTATTATCTGTACTTTACCAAAAGGACACAGCACATCACACATCTATGTGGTGGTGTAAGGGCTGGGGGAAAACTTCTCTTTTGTCCTCTGAAGGTTCACTGAAAATTAACTGACAAATGACCGATTAATAGAATAAATAGCATATACATTTATTAACATGCATGGAGGAAAATTGCAGAGTGATTACCACACGTGGGGTATGGATGGTTCTATACCCTTCTTCTTAGGGAAAATGAAGTTGGGAAAATGTGGATGATTTAAGGGGGCCAGTAAATGATTTTGAGGAAAGTTCAATAAACTTGAAGTACATACAACAGCTTGGAACAAAGTCTGTTGGGCCTGCAGAACAATGGTTTGTGACAAAATGCTGTCAGGTGTGTTGAGAGATTTCAATCTTTTTTTCCAGCAACATGAGTTCAGTTAACGAAAACTCAGGGAAGGGACTAGAGGCAATTGTTTTCTCCTTTGGCAGGTCCAGAGTTTAGGCAGATAAGGGAACTCCAGAGAACAACTTCATTCTGTGCTTTGGGAGAGAAAAATGATTGAGAGATAGATGGATGGGGAGGTCAGACGGACCTTGAGGCTTCTTCAGTTCAGCATGTCCAAGTGTCATATTTTAGGGTATCAGTTTCTAAGCCCAAACATTGAAAACTGGGATGGAATCTCCAAGTTTAAAATAAGGGGTGAAGTTGGCACTAAAATCAGAAGTACTATACTTTGAGACTTGCACTGTGCTGTACACATGTGAAGACATCTGAACCTATTTCTCATGAAAAAGATCTGATAATTGTGTCTAATTTATTAATTAATAGAATATGAGACTCAAAAAGTGACTTATTGAAGGAGTCGTCAGCAGATCTGAATTTTGCATGCATACACTTTGTACTTGCTTTTTGTTCTAAAAGTCTCAGCAATGGTTAGCCTTGGCTTGCTCATAATGGGAAATTGGGTATTTGGGCACTAGTCCCATGGGTGCTTTTTGCACGGACCTTTTAAAGAGCTCATGACAGACACAATAGCTAAACAGATTGGAGTGGAAATTCAGTTTTAAGATCTAGTCTCTCAAATCACTGTGTTCCTAAAGCACTGTGCAACGCCCAGACAGAAGAGGTAACCACCTTGAATGTGATGTAGTAGTAAAGATCACATTGCATGGGAAGTTTAAGAAACTGAAATGCTAAGTTATATAAAAATGGTATAGTCAGAAATAAAGAGACACTTAAATCATTATAAGTAGGCTTGAAACACTTTCAGAACATGTAAAGGTCTAGAAAAAATGTCAAAAATAATCACAATAGCTAATATTTTTAGATGCTTACTCTGGTAGGTATCATCCTATGTGCTTTATGTACATTAACTTATCCTCACAATAATCCTATGATGTAAAATTGTTATTGTTATTAATGTAATATCATTGAATACACAAGGAGAATGAGATAGATTTAGAACTTGCCCAAGGTCACTGGACTTTAACTCAGGCAGTTAGCTGTAGGCTCTGTAATCTCAGTTACTAACATACAACCTTATATATGGTTGAAAGCACTAGAGAGAGAGAACGGAAACTGAGAGAGGGCTGACATTTAGAGATTCTACTTTAAAAAATAGTATATAGCAAGGACAATTTTCTTTTTATTTGTGATTTTTAAATCGTACTTCAAGCTGGTGTAAGCAGAAAAATGAATGTTGCACATGTGAAAGAATAGAGAAGTATAGGGAAAAAAGGAACAAGAGGGAAATGAAGGGAAAGAACTCAATCTAGAACAACACATTTTCTACTCCCACTATTATTGATATCCAAATTTAGTATCAGACAAGTAGTAGAGAGAGGAACATACAATTAATCTGCAGGGCAACCAAATGAACATATTCCTGCCTACATACATTCATCATAGGTCCAATGTGTATAGCGTTACACAATGATATAATGTATCATTGGTTAGTCTTTGCTGCAAAGGTCCAAATAAGCATAATGCAATATTGCTGTTATTACACTTACCAGATGCCATCCTATGGTTCCCCATTTAGCACTATTGCTTACTTACATTTCTTAATTAGCTTAGGGATATTGTTTCTGCTCCTAGTCAATTAAAGTGGTTTACAGAGAGGGGAAAGAATGTGTGATTAGGGCAATCCAAGAGGTAATGAGAATAGTTTTGAAATCCCTATTTTGTAAATAATACCTGCTCATATTTACTTGTTTTGAGAAAAGTTAATGAATGTCATTAGAATCTGAGAAAGTTAAAATCTTAGAATTTTATTACAAGAAAGAACATCTTACTTCTTACTTTAGAATGCATTGGATAAGGAATGTCTCCAAAAAGGCTGCCAGCTCACACTGTCCACGTATAAAATGATTGACGCTTGTGAAAATAAGGGTTGTAGATATTAAGAGGCAGCATTTCATGTCATTTCATTTTGTGCTAGTTGTACTACTCACTAAATATATTATAATATTATAAGTACCAAAACATAAAAAAAGTCAACATCCTAAAATAACTTGGTAGATATAAGCCCCAAAAGGTCACTACTGATTTTTTCCCTTTTTGTGTCACTTAATGGGAACTAAAATATCCTAGTTGCTATTCTTTTAGTTCAGGAGATTATGTACCTTTTGTTTCTTCTACATCTAGGAAGATACAAATCGCTAACTCCTCTAGGTTTTAATCTTCTCATCTCTGCAATGGAATAGGTAAGATATTAAATTTCTTTTTTTCAATATTGCCTTCCAATGACATTTTGTTTAAAGATCACATTCAGTTGGTCCAGCTGTAGGGGTGTTTTAAGAGATGTTTTGAATATTTTATGGTCAAATTTGTGCTAATGATTTATATTGTTAATATCCAATATTAGTATTCAGACAAGTAGTAGAGAAAGGAACATATAATTAATCTACAGGACAACCAAATAAACATATTCATACCTACATCCATCCATCATAGGTCCAGAGTGTACAGTGTTACACAAGAAAGCAAGCTGTTGGGAAAATGTCAGAATGTTTTAAACATACCAATATTTATATCATCAAAAAAGTAATTCTATTTTCCTTGAAATTGTTGTCTTGGAAGGCTGTATGCTTTATTTCAACAATTACATTACTGTACAAAACAGTATTTCAACTCATCTTCTGGAACTGCCTTTAAAATCTGTGACACTTTTGTATGAACAGCCTCAATGCTGGCAAAATTTTATTAATGATGGGTGGATTTGGTTGTTTACAAAAGAAGAAGACCAAGTTTCTTATAGAGTTTATTGAATGACTCCTACATAACAACCAAATAAAGTATTCCAAAATTGTTTTGAACAATTTGTGTTCAAATTTTATTACAAGAAAAAACATCTTACAGCATCATTGCAACCATACACACATCTGAGCTGCAATACAATAAAATTTCTATGAACAAGCTTCCCCAAGGAATTACTATGCAGAAGAACATCACTCATTTGGTAGTATAATTTCTAGCTTTTTCTTTTATAAATTTCTTGCTTTAGCATTTATACATCCTGTATACAGATATTTTTCTATCTATAGAAATAATATGAATATCTGTCATAAAATAATTGTCATAATATATTGATAAATTTATCCTTTCTGTATTTCACGCATTTCAAGTATATATCAACACATTGTATAACTGTAGAATTATACACAGTTACCTGTAAGGTGAGATAGATGATTTAAGATGACATTTTTCTTTCTATTCTGTCCAATTTGTGTGTGATATTTTATTTAATAGTATTTTTGAAAAGAAATATATTATTTGATAAAATTATTACTCAATGAATTCCATCAAAATGTCATCTTTTTATGTGCTTAAAAGGCTTCTTATCCTCTATTATTAAGTGATAAAAGATTATAATTTGACAAAAATTGATATGAAAATGAATGATTTTAAAAGTATGTTTTAATAAAATGTAACATAAAATGCAAAGCAAATATAAAAAAGAATTCGTTTATTATATCAAAACTAAATTTTAATTTTTCCAACTCGCCTTATATATTTTTATATGTAGTGCATATATATATATATTATATGTATACACACACACACAACATACATACACACACACATACATACATACATTCTATTTATTACTTTTGGTTATTTTTAGGTATATACCCTATTTTTTTGTTTTTCACTTTTAGTTTACATTAATGATTGCAAGATTACTAGATCCCTAAATATTTCTACATGCTTCAATATGATTTGTGTGTGTATTATAAAGCTTCTTACAGTGCTACTATTTTAAAAAGTTGCATTTAGTTAGTAAATCTGAATCATGCTCTTAATTCTCTGCTGAATCAGGAAAAATTCTCTGAATAAATTAATTTATTAAAAAAACTAAAGATAAATTTAGTAAAACTGTATAAATGCATAGTTAATGATCCTAGGAACTTAATTATACATGGCATATTTGAAAATAGATTTAATATTAATTGAAAAAGAAAAATACTTTGTCCATAATTTTATAGAAATGAATTACTTTTCATTGGAAAAAGAAATTTGTACTATCCTGTATCAGTTGTCAATGTAAATTTCCAAAGTAGCATACAGAACATTATTTTAGCATTTATGTTATTCATTAAATAACTATCAAACTGGTCAAAAACCACTGAGGAAATAAATGAAATGGATAATATATCAATCATTATTCCCCTCAAGGAGGATACATTCTATTAGGGAATAACAAACTGGCATGAAAATAATCATAATACAAATAAAAATGTCATCTATACTATTATAAATACTCATACAAGTTCTATAAAAAAAGATAAATAATAATCTCATCTGTGAGTAATAAAGAAAAGTATTTGGGGAGCAGGCCAGTTGATTCATCTATGAAGTTTACTCCAAAGGCCTGTTATCAATTATTACGTAAAAAACTATCTCCAAATTTATCAACTTAAATATACACTTATTATCTCACAGTTTCTGGAGACCAGGAATCTGGGCACAGCTTAACTGGATTCTCTGCCTCACATTCTTACAAAGATGGCAGTCCAGGGTCTGCAGTTTCATTTGAAGCCTCAACTAGGGAGTGATCAATACACTTGCAAATTCACTTAGCCTTTGTTGCTAAGATTTGGTTCCTCAGAGATGGTTGGACTAAGGATCTCAGTTTCTTGCTGGCTGTTAGTCAGAGCTCACTCTCGGTTCCTTGTGATGAGAACCTTTCCAGCATGGAAGCTTGCATTTTCAGAGTGTGAAAGCTGAGTAAGGCAATAAAGAGTGTGCTAGCAAGATACAAAGAAGACACTTTTTTTTTAACCTGAGGGTGACATCCTATCCCCTTTGCTGTATTCTCTTGGTCAGAAGCAAGCCACTAGTTGCAGCCTGTTCTCAAGGGGAAGGGTAGCTGCACATGGTTGGGAATTCAAGGAGTTGAGGTTATTGAGGGCCAACTTAGAACTCTGCTTACCATAGAAATTAGTGAAAAAGTCTTGTAGGCATTCCATGGAAGAAAGAAAGGGATACAAATTTTCAACTATATGTATTAAAACTTTATTGGAGCACTATCCATTTGGACTGATCTTTGGAGTTGAATTTAGAAGCCTGTTAACTAAAATGTTTTTATTTTGAAGCTAGTTATTGTCTAAGTGAGTCATTAAGAATTTCTTTTGACCTATGACCATACTATTAAGGATAACTACTATTCTTTGAGTATTTATTACATACTGACAACTATGCATTTATGATCTCATTTAACTGCAATAATCTACTTATAAAATGAGTACTGTATTTAAAGAAGAAAACCTGGACACTTTACTTAAAGGTGCTTTAATGTAAAATATATTGCATTAATAAATAAACCCAAACATATCTCAATGCAATAGAAATTTATTTCTTGCTTACATAACATTCTAAGGTTTACCCAGGCTGGAAAGTTTGGGGATAAGGCAGTGGATCTGCCCCAAATTTTTATTTACAGACTTAGGCTGATGATGCATCTGCTGTCATCACTATGTGGCTTCAAAGTTTGCTGTACAAATTTACTGAGAAGTATAGAGCAATTTAAGTAGGCAGTTCTTCCAAGCCTAGACTGAAAGTGACACACATCATTCTACCTACGTTCCTTTTGTTAAAACTACATCGTTTGTCTCTCCCTCATTTCAAAGGAAGTTTAGAGTTGTAATCTAGGTCTATAGCCTAAGAGGGAATGGAAAATGTACTGTGGTTGAATAGGTGGCAGTTTCTGCCATAAAGTAAAAATCAAGACTCTAAAATACCCTGAGATCATTCAGGTTGAAAAATTGCATGTACTAGAATGTAATACAACTACATATGTGTCTATGCTCCGAGCATTTTAAACTCCACGTTCACAAGGAAACAGTCCAAACCACAGAGCAGTTGCCTCTACAGAAAAACAGAGTATAAGAAGGTCATGTGTTTAGTCCTACCTTAGGATGAGTTCCATTTAAGAAAATTTGTTCAGCCATTCATTTCAACCTGAAGCTGCCTTTAAAAAGTCTTTAATAAACTACAAGGAACCTTCTGGTTGCAAGAGTAATTTAAGAGTTCTTAGGACATGAGTCGGTATGTGTGGGTGTATAGGAGAGCAGAAAAGGCTTAGGCACACTTATCCCATTCATGATATCAAATATAGGCCATGGGGAATTTCATGGGCCTTATTTTGGGAGTTTTCACTGTACTATGCTACCACCTGTGACATAAATTTAAATCAAGGACAAGGACAGAAATCCCAGTAACTTTCTGTGTCCTCTCTTAACTTTGTAATATTTTCAGAATATGATTTCTTTGGATCTTTTTCTTTTTCTAACACCTCCCATGAGCATAAACCTACCTTGCTGATGGTTAATTTCCAACATTATAATAATACACTTCATCCTCTCTTCAGAAGTGGCTGTATTAGGCTGCTCTTGTGTTGCTGTAGAGAAATACCTGAGACTGAGTAAATTATAAAGAAAAGAGACACTAACGGAAGGCGTGTATAGACATTGATTATATATGTCTTCACTAATGTCTATACATCCCTTCCTTTAGTGATTCATTAATCACATTTTTTTTTACATCTAAGTGTAATCCAGTAGCCTTGTTTCTGTGGCCCGATATTCATTGAAAGCATAGCTTTAAGCCCTCCAAGTTCACATTTACCTATTTAATTAGTTAGCAGTCATAGACTTATGGTCAGAAAGATCAGAGAGTTGAAGTATATGTGATAGAATATATCCCGCTGACAAACAACGAATTTGCCTACTTTGTTATTGCCAAGAACACGCACAACTCACTGTACTTCTCTATCAGAAATGCCCTTTTAATGGCTCCAGTGGTTTTCACTCCCACTAACACTCTACATTGGTGTTGTTACTGTCAGAAGTTGAGCAAATATCATAAGACTCTCTGGTGGAACTTGTGGATTCAATGTGGAGAGATTCAAAGTTGTACAAGCATTATGTAACCATGATCAGGCCAAAGGGGTGATCATCCAGGAGGATCATCTACCCTTTGACTCTCTAAACATACCATCTTGCCAGAATTCAACTACTCAAAGTTATGTGGGGCATCGAGGTTGAGCCATGTGATTCCTGTTGTACCTGTCCAGATATGAATCTGTGCTATATTTCATTGCCTGTTACTAAGCTTCCACCATCTACTCTTTTACCCATTCATTTGCCCATTTACTCAAAACAGAAAATTTGAATATTTCATACAAGATGTGACTGACTTCCAAAGATGTCATAATCAGTTTTAGTGAAAGTCCAATAAATTCAGCCCAATTCAGGCAACATAAACAATTCTGAGAATTCCTCTTTCTTTGAGATGAGCCAGAGACTCTGGCACCTCAGATGAAGGGACTTAGGGTGGTGTTTACGTTAATTTGGCCTTAATAGATTAAGAATAAATTAATTTAAATTATTTAGCCTGAATATCTCCTTTCTAGCTGGGGAAACAGTCAAAGATATCTATGCAAGATTTATATTCTCTCTAGATCATAACCTGTGTGGATTTTCTCTCTAAGCTTTACCTGGCTCTTTCTTACCTGACTGGCACTATAGGTCCTTCTTTTTAAGTAAATTTGTTCCTTTCCATTATAGCTTTAGACCCAGTATTTCAGGTGTTGTTTGTTTGTTTGTTTGTTTGTTTGTTCCAATTTGAAATTGCTTCATTTATATGGTAGATCTTTGTTCACTTCCATAACAGACTCTGGCTCTAGACCCTCCAAATTATCTGGCCATTAAACCAGATGGTTTGCCACTTGGTGTAAAATATAAGGTTAAACTTTCCCTTTTAGGTGTTTATGCAAATGCACAAAGACCAGCACAGGTTTTCATAGTGCCAGTAACTAAAAATATTCTTTACAGTCTGCATGACCCCAGGAGAAATTTCCATGACCAAAGTAAAGGAGCCCTAAGGCAGATTATCAGGGCTAGACAGGAACAAAGAGGGACATTTCCATCCAATCCCACTGTGTGCTTGTGTCAAAAACTTGATGTCTTAACAGAGAAGATTCTGCGCGCACCTCTCTACTACGCCAAAGATACTTTCTGAGCTGGACAGCACCATTACACACCATTATTCCCATCAGAACCTCTCTTTTTATATCTACTTTGTGACTATTTTTTTAAGAGTACATCTGAGTCAGTCACAAAGAGGTACAGGCAAGGCAACATTTCCTTCTATTGTGATAATTTAGCAGTAGGAAAGCCTAGCAGTAGGAACAAATTTGAATGCAATGCACTCTGAAATAGCATTTTTTTCCAAGAAAGGAAGGACTACAGAACTTTTAAAGATAAGAGTGAATTATTTGAAATAATTCTATGTGGTCAGATGATGAGGCAGTGGGAGAGGGAGACCTCTCTTCAGTCCAGTAGTACATGCAAAAGAGATGATACTTCATGGTGGTCAAATGCGTTGGCATGTCTCCTTAATAATTGTATGGCCTTAGGCAGGTTACTTAACCTCACTGTACCTCAGTTTCCCCATATATTATTTTTGTGAGGATTAAATGAGTGAAATCACCTAAAGTTCTTAGAATGGTTTAACAGAAAACCAAACACCGCATGTTCTCACTTATAAGTGGGAGTTAAACAATGAGAACACATGGACACAGGGAGGGGAACATCACACAGTGGGGCCTGTTGGGTGGTGCGGGGCTAGGGGAGGAATAGCATTAGGAGAAATACCTAATGTAGACGACGGGTTGATGGATGCTGCAAACCACCATGGTACGTGTATACCTATATAACGAACCTGCACATTCCGCACATGTATCCCAGAACTTAAAGTATTAATAATAATAATAATAATAATAATAATAATAGTAAACAATGGTTCCTGGCACAGAGTAGTCATTCAGCAGCTGTCACTTTATTGGCATTAGATAATTAGTAACTGGACACCAGAAATCCATGTGGGAGAAGAGCCGGACTTCTGAATTAATAACTTAACATAGATACTAACAGCACTTGCGTAGGCTGTGAGGCTGTGTTAGGCTGCTCTTGTCTTGTGTTGCTATAGAGGAAGACCACAGATAGGGTAATTTATAAAGAAAAGAGGGGTTGTTTTTTTGTTTTTGTTTTTGAGACGGAGTCAAGCTCCTGTCGCCCAGGCAGGAGTGCGGGAGCGATCTCTGCTTACTGCAAACTCCGCCTCCTAGATTCAAGCAATTCTCCTGCCCCAACCTCCTGAGTAGCTGGGACTACAGGCACATGCCACCACGCCTGGACAATTTTTGTATTTTTAATAGAGACGGGGTTTCACCATGTTGGCCAGGCTGGTCTCGAACTCCTGACTTCAAGTGGTCTGCCAGCCTCAGCCTCCCAAAATGCTAGGATTATAGGCTTGAGCAAAGGCACCTGGCCAAGAAAAGAGGTTTGCCCATTTGTGCCTCATGTTCCATTATTGGAATGCAAGCATGTGGTAGTTATTTATATCCTACTGCTCAAGGTCATCGCCAAGGTCTGATTGCAAAAATTCAAAAAACTGCAACCTCATGCATAAATGGCTTAATTGGCTCATGGTTCTGTAGGCTGTACAGAAAGTATGGGGTTGGCATTGCTTGTGGTCAGGACCTCAGGGAACTTAGGGAACTTGCAATCACTGTGGAAGGTGAAGGGGAGCCAGTGCGTTGTTTGGTGAGAGCAGGAACAAGAGAGCTGGGGGGAGATGTCACACAATTTTACACATCCAGATCTCATCACCAAGCGGACAGTGCAAAGCCATTCATGAGAGATCCGCCACCATGATCCAAACACCTCCCACCAAGCCCCATCTCCAACACTGGGGATTAGATTGCAACATGAGATTTGGAGGGGATAAACATCCAAATTGTATCAGAGGGGAAAAAAACAAAAACAAACAAACAAAAAACCTCTCAGCATGAATACTGGCAAACTATCCTGAATAGTCTTATCAAAGAGTGTGAGAAACACGTGTGCATTATTTTTCAAACAAATACACACAGGACAGAAATGTAAACACTCAGCAGAAAACCTATCAAAAGAATCCACATCATAAACTAAGATGAAAAATACAGTAACTCAACAGGAAAGCAAAAAGATACTTTTGGGAGATTTGCTGAGGCAAACAGAAGCGTTTTGGGGGAAGCAGATCTTGCACTCATTATTAAGTGGAGGAACATGATCACTGAAAGAGAAAATGAAATATTAAATCAGACAAAATATTCTCAGATGAAATAGATGCTAAATGAATAGCTCACAGGTGTAAAAGAGAGCAGGATGAAACAAGGGATTATTGTAAAAAAAACTAAAAATAAAATATCTAAACACACATCAGCTTTAGAAATAAAGGAAGCAAAGTCAACACTACATGAAATGAAGTCAATGATTAAGGAAATCTTGAGAAATTCTTCCAGAACACAGAACATAAAGACAAAAAAAAGAAAAGACAAGAGAGAACACTAGAAGTGTGAAATAGAAAAGAATTAAATTCCATCCATGGCCAATTGGTAGTTTAGAAAAAGGGGTTAGATTAGATTAGAAAAGGGGATTAGACCAATTGGGATAAGAGCCAATAATCTTCCTTCTAAATTGACCAAGAGTAGTGGGAAAAAGAATAACATTTACTATCTAGAGAAATATACAAGTCTATAGATTGAAATATTTTATTTGTGACAAATATTAAAATTAATTTGTAAAATTCTTAATACATATTAGTTTAATAGTTCAAATTAAAAAGGTGGTTTACTTTCAAAAACAGTAACAAATTATACTGTCTTAAATATTCAAGATGGAAAATTGCACATTAAAGTCTCTGAAAAATTATGCTATAATTAGATGTTTTCCAAAATTACTTGACTGTAAATCTCCTTTTTTTTTAAGGGACACCAATTAACATTTTGCAAAAGTAGTGTTTTATACTACACAGTTTGATGAACAAAAACCAATCGTATGTTGCAAACTTTGAGGGAAAAAAGTTACATTGAAATACCATTATAGAGTTTTACAACCACCTCCCCACACAAAAAAATTAAGATCCCTACCTGTATTAGTTTGCTATGGCTACCATAACAAAATACCATAGACTGGGTGGTTTAAATAACAGAAACTTATTTCCTTACAATTTGGAGGCTAGAAGTCTAAGATTAAGGTGTCAGCAGGGTTAGTTTCTTCTGAGGCCTCTCTCCTTGCGTTTTAGACAGCCACCTTCTTCATGTCTTTTCACATGGTCTTTCCTCTGAATGAGAAGGTTTGTGTCCTAATCTCCTTTTATGAGGATGCCAGTCATGCTGATTAGGGTCCACCCTAATGATCTTATTTTAACTTAATTACTTCTTAAAGACCCTATCTGCAAATACAGTCATATTCTCAGGTACTGGGAGTTTTGACTTCAACATATGAATTTGGGGAATATAGGGTCGGTGACACAATTCAGCCCCGTAATACTACCAAAGGAAAAATAAACTTTCTCAGACTTCCAGCCAACATTAACAGCCAGAAGACATAGACTATTTTATTCAGGGTTTTGTGGAGCAAAAAAAACAATATATAAGCTAATAATTCTATACCCAGTCATACTGTAGTTCATATAAGAAGACAAATTAAAGAAATTTTCAATTGTATAAAAATTCAGAAGATTTACTCCTATTGCAAGACATAAAATTAAGTAATTATAAAAATTTGTTATAAAATAATGCATACAAAAATATAGCTGTGTTAAAAACAGGACTTGAGAAAGTAGATGGATAATATTAAAATAAACAATGATTATACCTTGAATCTGAACTTCCAAAAATAAGTAAAGGGATGAATGAGAATTAAATTTATCAACTTAATACTGTAACAGTCATTTCAGTTATATCAATAGGTAGACTTAATCATGATATTTATAACTAGTATGTGTATTTGTTCTTTTTCCTTAAAGGTAAACATTTGTAAAAATAAAAACAAGTGTATGACTTCCAAATCGTAAGAGAAAACAAAGAAAGTATAGTTCACTCAAATCAGCTGTTCTCAAACTTTTTGGTATCAGTACTCTTTCACACACTTAAAAACTATTTTTAATTTTTGTGCTCTTTTGAGATCTCAGAAGAGCTTTTGTTTATGTGAGTTATATATATATGTATAAACAATTGTCATACTCAAATCAAAACTGAAAAATTTTAACACACAGTAATAGGCAAACACACATTCCATCCACAGTTGGAACAAAGACATCATTTTTTGTTATGTAGCCTCTGGAATACTCAGTGTACGCTCATGAGACAATGAGAGTCAAACAAGGCAAATGTGTTAGTTTTATGAAAGTAGCTTTGGCTTTGTGGATCCTTGAAAGGGTCTTGGGTACTCTCAGAGGTCTCCATATAATTTGTTGAGAATTGCTGATTTAAATGCAAAGTAAAAGAATAGGAAACACCAGTAAATACAACATGAACTTGAAAAAAAAGAGTGAACTTCATCTTAAAGAGACATTATAAATAAAGATTAAGAACAAAAATAAATTCACTTTTGATGCAAAAACATCTGTAGTTTGGTTTCCTCTTTTCTTCTTCCAAAGAGACTGGCCTTACTAATGCACCCGTGGTCTCTGTTTTCCAAAATTTAAAAGGCAGCTTTCAGGCATAATGTTTTCAGACTGCCAGTGACATTCCCCAAAACGTATCTTTTCATAAACATCATTTCTTCCTCAGTTTCTATGATGCTATTTTCTGTCAGTTCCCTTCATATTTCTTTCATCATTGCTTTTATTTGATTCGTTGGTTACTTTTTTTTGTTTGTCTGAACTTAGCACTATACCATTACGTAATCTGCTTCTTCTGATCAACACTTAAATGTCTGTCCTTCCCTGATTTCTGTTCTTCAATTACTCTTTTTTTTCCTATTGAACATTTTCTTTAGAACATTTCATCCACTCTCCTGGTTTAATCATACCTTTTGGATGATCCCTCTCAAAATTGTAACTCACATATTTATATATTTTTATATAAGTTCATATATCACACTGCTTAAATGACATACTTGCTTGAATATAAAACAGTCCTTTCAAATTCAACATATTCGAAACGGTATTAAGAAAATTTCTCTCCTCAAAACAGTTTTTCCTTATACTCCATTCGATTAGTCATTAATTCTCTTGATTTAAAAACGTTATTTACTTATTTTTACTTTCTATTACTAGTGGTTTAATCCAGAGCTTTTTCATATCTTACTTGATCTATTGTCAAATCCTCTTCTGTGACCTCCTACCCACCATTCTAACCTTCCTTTGGTCTATGTTCAGAGCAATCCTCCTGAAGGCCAAATGCTGCCATTTTAACCCAAATTTAAAGACTCTGTCTCCCACACAGCATCTTAATATGACATACAAGGCCCACTATCTACCTTTGTCATGTAATCTCTGCACACTCTTCACACTGCAAGTTATGACTTATGATTTCCATATACTATGCTACCTACTTAAGATGTTTTCGAAAGTTTTTTCCTTGAATAATTCTTATCCCTGAAAAGTCATCTTACTTATCATATCTTCTGAAGAAATCTTACTGTTATAGCCAATATGTATCATTATATTGAAATGGTAGTTTATATGGATTCTTCTCCATCACAAAACTGTAAACTCATGGGGGGTAGAAACAATGACATATTTTATACCCTCTATGCCAAGCATGAGCTAGTGCTTGGGACATGAGCATAAATGTTTAAGTGAGTTTGATTTATTTCAAAACAGGGTGGTAATGGTAAAAAGAAAAAATTAAATATCAATGAAATTTAATAGATAACCTAGAAATATACCCTTGAATATGTAAGAATTATGTATGTAATAAAGATGGCTTCAGGTGCAGTTAGTCAATATAGAGGACTGACAGAATTGATTAATCACTTAGAAGAAAAGTAAAAACAATTAAAATAATTTGTACAATAATAAAGTAACCATAGAGATACATTGGGAATAATCAATCTGAGAATACAGGAATTCTTAGAAATTGTGAAATATATTTACAAAATAATAGTAAGAAATTATTATAAATTATTAAAACTCATGGCAGTTTTAAAGTTCTCTAGATAAATAAATTAATATTAAGGCCCCTCTCACCAAACAAATCTTTAAAACTTACTAAGAATAATATTTTCAATAAAAGTGATAAAACATTTGCTCCTTAATATATGAAAACTCAATAAAACAACAAACAAAATAGCAAAATGCAAATAAAACCTAGAAATAATATGATCAGGGAGTTCACAAAAAATAGAAATAAACAAGCAGCATGTTTTAAAATGTTCAATCAAATTTTTTTAAGTAGATGGAATCTTCATTCATCACTTTTGCAAATGAAAATTATAATGTCTAATGTTTGTGATGGGCTAATGAAATTGATCTCAAGGGGTGCTAATGACATCAGTAATAACTTCTGTGTATACTTTGAGAAAATGTTTGGTAATAAATCCCAAAATTGATAAATATTTTTTGTCTCTTTTGAACTGACCTATTTCTAAAACTCTATAAAACAAAGTATAATTCAAAATGTGGCAAGAAACTCTTATGTAATATATGGTTTATCTTCTCCAAATACCAGGACTCAACCATTAAAAACTATTTTTATGAATACTTATAACAACATGGAAAAATGCTCATGTTGGAATTTTAAGCTAAAAAATGTATACAATTGCACATAAAGTGTGATAGAAACTGTGCTTTTAAACTGATTTGAACAACAAAAGGAAATAACGCACAAAATTTATTTTGGAAATATTTTTATTTTTTACTTAACTCCTAAATATTTAGTAATAAAATTATACTGCTTTACAGTGAAAGAAAATAATATAAATTTTTCAATTTTAAATATTCATGAAACTTCAAATATTAGGGATTTCCTAGCATTATAGTCATATCAGTATTTTTATCCTTGATATGATATAAAATCTTAAGTCAACAGAAATTTTCTGCTGTGTTTAAATATATTCTCCCTTAATTATGATATTTTGGGGCTTACGTATCAAGTTACTGATGTAGAAATTATGATTCACATGCCTTGAGTAAATCATTTTTCTATGAAAAATATTTGTACTTTACTTTTATTAACACTATCTCAGATTTCTCTAGGAATTTAGGTATCCAACCTCTGTAATGGTTAAGAGCACAAGGTCTGAAACTAGATTGCCTGGATTTGTCATCTTAGTTCTGTCACTTGCTGGCAGTATGACCTTGGGCAAGTCATTTAACTTCATTGTATCTTAGTTTCCATATGTTTAAAATGGGGACAATAATAGCACTCACCATGTATGTTTAATAGGGATAAAATGATTAAAACAAGTAGAACACTTAGAACAGAGCTGGGCACATACTAAACACTAAATAAATGTCAGCTATTAACCATTATTACTGTAATATTATGTACAAGAACACTAAGTCTATGTACATATGTATTATACATTATATAATTATACATACATTATTATTAGTTTTTCATATGCATTATTCATTTGAAATCTCACCACAAGCCTGTGAGATAGATAGGGCAAGCATTACAACCATTCTTGCATATGAGAAATCTGTGTCTCACAGAAATTGGCTCACTTGCCCAGAGTTTGAAGACTAGACATTTTCACTGTTGGTGGATATGTAAATTGTTACAGCTATTATGGAAAATAATATGGAGTTTCCTCAAAAAAATAGAACTAGAACTACCATATATTTCAGCAGTCTCACTTGTGGGTATATAGCCAAAGGAAAGGAAAGCGGTATCTAGAAGAGATATCTGTGTTGCCATGGTCATTGCAACATTATTTAATATGGCCAAAATATAGAATATGTGGTACACACCCACCCACCACCCCCCCAACACACACACACAAACACACACACACACACACACACACACACACACAATGGATTGTTATTTAACCTTAAAAAGAAACAAATCCTGCCACTTGGACAACCTTGAGGACACTGTGCTAAGTGAAATAAACCAGACATAGAAAGACAAATATTACACGATCTCACTTATATGTGGGATATGTAGAAGTCAGTCTCATAGAAGCAGAGAAAAGAATGGTAGTTACCAGCGGAAGGGGAGTGGGGAAAATGAGTGATGTTCATCAAAGGGTACAAAAATTTAGTTTTGCAGGATAAATAAGTTCTTGTGATCTAATGCACAACATAGTGACTATAATTAGTAATACTGTGTTGTATACTTAGAATTCGCTAAAAAAGTAGATATTAAATATTCTCACCACACACATACACCCAAAAAAGTATGCAAAGTGGTGAATATGTTAATTACCTCAATTGTGGTGAGCATTTTACATGTATACATATATCAAAACATCACCTTGTACACTTTAAATATGTACAATTTTAATTTATCAATTATACCTCAAAAAGGCTGGGAAAATAAAAATGTATACATGCACCAGATAAAAAACATTGACAAGAATATTCCAAAGTCACTCCAGGACCAAGGCTCATCATGACTAAAGTATCTGTGTGAGATGAATTATCTGGCAAAAGGCAAGAAACCAGGGATTTCTGTTTGTTTTTATTTCATATTTCAATATAAGTGGGTAGATACTTACCAATATTTAACAACAGTCTAGGGCAAGAGGGAGTTCCGATTTGTAACATTTGCCCATTTCCTGTTTTTATGGTATATGAACTATAGTCCATTTCAAGATATCCATCTGACGTCTTGGAATATAGTTTGGAAGAGACATGCTTGATCAGTTCTCCCTAACCAATATGAGCTGGCTCCAGTACATCATTGACCATAAAGGAAGAAAAGTGATCAGAAGTAAAACTGACTGTGGTTGGTCTCAGCATTTAAATTAACATCAAAGCTATTTGTCTTGCAATATTGTATAGAAATTGTCGCTAACCAGACCACTTCAATTTTCACTTAAGACCTTAGAGCTGTCTCACATTAGAATAACTATTAGATCATAAGATCTCCTAGGCCACATCCTTCTGTGTTTTAGTGTAGCCCTGAACTACACCAGTTTCCCATTTTCAGTATACATACAAGGAAGCATCTTTCTGAGATGTTTATTGAGATCCTTGTCTATGTTATTAAGAAAATCACATTTATTAGTACTGCTTCTCTTCTTCAAGGCAGGTCAAGGAAAGATGCTCAAGGCTTCAGTTGATCTTTATTCAGATCTTCCTCCGACCTTTTCAAATAGAGATGCCACACTTTTTCAGAAGGGCAGGTTTCTTATTCCTCTACATTCCAGTACTACAGGTCCTAGACAGTATGAGTGACCTGACTTTGCTGAAAGGTCAGAAGGAAGCATTGTTCTATGATTTCCCTATCACTGCTGTGAAAAATCAGTGTACTCAATATGGATTCCCTACTAGTTTAAGTGAGCTTGAGATAATTCAGGTTACTTTTTGATATATTTTCTGATTGCCAAGAGCTTTTTACTCAGAACTGACAGTTCAGAGTCTCCTGGATCCTTTGCAAACATAAGTATATATTTGAATCATCATGGGTTCCTAGCCTGGGCCACTGGCAAAACAGTCTTCATAGGGTAGGGCACAATAGAGTTGCATGTTGTATTCTTGTCTCAAGTACCATTGTAGCATTTTGCGTTTACTGAAATAAAATATCCAAAGGACTAAGCCGATACTTAACTATTAAATTTCACAGTGCCCTAGACATATACTTAGTTATGGATCAGACCAACTTAGCAAAATGTAATTGGTTATCCACAAGTCTGGTTCTGATGTGAGGCACTGGCACTCCACATTCTTGAAATACAAGATAGAATTGCCTGTTGAACTTTTCAAAGATCATGGGTGATTAGAAAAACCGTCCTCTACTGACATGTGGAGAAAGTGACAATGCAGGAAAGCATCAGCTCTTGATTAAAAAGGCATGATCCTCCCTTTCCTTCTCATTTTCATACTTTCACACCATCTTGCCATGTAACACAGCTTCAAAACAGTCACTCAGGGACTGGCTTCTAGATTTTTCTGTATTGAATTTGACAGTTGAAGCTTAATGATAAGTAACCTGCCTGCAGCAGAAATAACTTTATCTTGTGCAATATGGTAAGCCCTGGTGGCAGAAGGAGTGAGAGAAACAGTATTCATTAAATAACTTGATGTAAATATATTGCAGCATGGGTACCACAATAACACACCACACTTACAATGCTGCAGCGTCTAACACTCACTCCAGCTACTCTCACTTTTTTTTCAGTCCGTAAGAAATGCTACCTAACAAACTAGAAAGAGAAGATAAAATGTTTTTAAAAATCTGAATGCCTACGTGTTAATTTACCATCCTTCAAAAGCTGACCCTGAGACAAGGATTCAGGTGCAATTAAATTGGGAGGTGATCCCAGGAAGCAGAGTGAAAGAATAAAGAAGTGAGAAAGAAAGGAAAGAGGGCCATAAAAAGTGTGTGTTGATGGGTAGGTTATCACTGTGGGCAACTGGACTTCAATCCTCCTGGGAATCTTCAGAGACACAATGGAAGCACACCTCCTAGGTTTCAGAAGATAGTTGGGATACTTAGCCACCTCCCTTCTCCGTTTGGCTGATGGTGGCTCTTGTAGACTTTAAAAACGAGACGCTTTGGGCCTGCCCTGTACTCCAAGTGAACATGAGCTCAGGCAGAAAGAGACACTGTTGCTTAAGGTAGGAAGACATTGATGTATGCAATAACTGTGCATCAAAGCTACAGGTGAACCCTGGGCTGAAGTAATCTGACAGAAACTGACAGTATCTACTACAACACACCTCCTTCAAGCATGGCTGAGATGCGGCAGCCAGAAATGAAAAAACAGGAAATAAAGAATTAAAAAACAAGAACCATGTGCAGAAAGGAGATGGTGGCAGATACTGAGTAATCTATAGAAACCCACTCTGCCCTCTTTTCCCTCTTGTTGCTCCTCTCTTTTCAGAAAATGTCCTGAACTTACACTGACTGCCCATATACCTGCAGTCACACAGGCCCACAAATACTACTAGCTTCTCCATTCCCTAGTCCGAGTCTTCCTCTCTTCTTACCAAAATTAAACTGACCTGCCCTGTTGTCCATTTTCTCAGATACTTTCTGCTTTCAAAAGTAACCTACTATTGCCAGCTAAACTCTTGTGTATCATAAGCTTGTTGATTAATATGTTATCTCACCCAAGGATATTTATAATTTTTCTGCAGACCAATGGCTATTTTATGAATTAAGGTATAATTAATGGTATCCTTCTAGATAAAATGGTGGGTTGGTGGTAGAAGAATTCGGAGAGATAAGGACATTCTTAATTACCGATGATATCTTTTCCCCTAAAAGTTGAGAAATATGCCCCCATTTGGAAGTTCACATTGACTAATATTATTTTGAAATCACTGAGGAGTTCAGCTTTAATTATCCTTATTTATTATTTAACTTAGTTGTCCCCAACATATTTTACAAAAGAACTGTTTAAACAATGTTGAAACTATTTTATTTATTATCTTTAAATATAATATTTGATATTTTCAAACAAGTACATGCTGCAAACTTACATATATAACATATATAAATACAATAATATGTTGTATACATTGTATATATGTATACAAAATAATAAATATATGTATATATACAATAATAAATCAAATACCTGTAAACCTACTGCACAAACCATGAATGACAAATTTACCAATAACTTTGCATGCAGCTATATGCTCTTCCCTATACCCCTCCCTACTTCTCCCCTAGAAGTAAATAACTCCATCCTGAATTTTTCCTGTGTCATTACTTTGCTTTTTTAAAAAATGGCTTTTATCACAGACAACTGGTGAATAAACAATACATTGACTAATTTTGTTTGTTTTTGAGATTTATGAAAACATTGTATGTGGTATTATGGGACTTGTGACTTTATAAATTTGATTTTTCAATGTTATATTCTTAAGAGTAATTTTTATGTTTAGATGTAACATGTAGCTGCAGAGCATTTCTTTTCACTGCTGTGTAAAATTCCATTATAAATATATTTTAATTTATTTATTTAGTCTCCTATTTAGTTACATTTGTATCATTTCCTCATTTTGATATTAAGGGTAATATTTATATAAAATATTCTTGTATCTGTTTTTTGGTGCACCTGTGCAAGAATATGTACCTAAATATGCAGGTGATGATTTATGTACTGAGATATAACAAAATATGAAAATGTTCAACTTTACAAAATAATCACCATTCTTTGCAGAAGGTGGTGGAAATGAACCAGACTGGCTGTCCTTTGTGCAGCATGTTAAGTTCCACCAGAACGCAGGAGTCAGATTTTGGCATTATAAGCAACCTCCAAGAACAGAAGAAGATAACCACCTAGAGCAAAGTCAGTGTTCAAGCTCATTCATATTCAGGTATTCTGCAAGGAAACAAACAAACAAACAGGTATTAAATAAAGCAAAACAGAAATCAACAGGAAAATAATATTTTTCCTTTCAAAAGGATACCCTTCAGGAAAAGAGAGACAAGTGTGCTACGCTTCCACAAACTCTCCTGGGATTCTTCCATGTCCCTTTCCGCCAGCTTTGGGGTGATTTGGAGTTCAGCAAATGCACAAATAAGTCATGTGCAACCTTTAAATAGCTGAAGACAGCTAGATGTGCCAGCCCTGTTGGAGATACCATTGGAAAGCCTGCCACAGTTGACAAATAATAGAGATTTTTGGGGGGAACAACAGTGGATTCTATGGATGTCAGAATTTTTTTGGGGGGGGGCAACCTAGTCTTTAGTAGTGGTTCTACTGCTGTGGTGGGTTTAAGTATGAATCCAGTAGGTTATAGAAGAGACAGCTGCCTGTGCTTAATTGACTCCTTCAGTCCCAATGTTTTCCTTGAGATGTAATCATTTCAAATAGGCATATATTCATATAACAAATATACTGGGTATGTGATTAACTTGTATCATTTCATAAAAGTTGTTCCATATTGTTGTTGCTTTGCCAGTATAGCTTCCGTGGTCCACTGTCCTGAACAAATGTCTAAGCCATTTATATGCCCTATTAATTTGCACAAAAGGGTCTATTTTTTATCAATATTAGGATGATGCTCTATGGCCAGGACAACTACCTGAAATTAGCCTACTGTGAAAAACATCGACTGCTGTAAGATATCAACAGTTTATTATATGTATGGTATATGGCATTCCTTGAGATTTTCCCATGTTGGAGAGACACTCTTTCAGTCACAGCAAGTCTTATAGGCTCCCAGTAAGCCAGAAGGTGGGAAAGGAGTAAGGGAGGTTGACTATGGGAATAAGGGTCTGTGCATATAATTTGCTAAGATATTAGTGATGCCTTATTTTTCTATTACACAATGCAAAATTTGGGAGGCTTATCTCATCTAATGGATGTTTAGTGCAAAGAGCACCCACTATGGAAAGAGACTGTCAGGTCAGAGTCAGATAAGCGAGGTTGCTGATCAGCCCAGATGCCA
Source organism: Pongo abelii (assembly GCF_028885655.2). Taxonomy (NCBI): domain Eukaryota; kingdom Metazoa; phylum Chordata; class Mammalia; order Primates; family Hominidae; genus Pongo; species Pongo abelii. Next base: position 112,658,501 of record NC_071991.2, read on the forward strand.
AGGATAACTAATAGAGTCTAATTGCCAAAGGCTTCTGTAAGTTGTGAGATTGCTCTAAGCCACCTATAATTTCATGGGGTACTGAAGGAGAGAAGGAGCTCCAATGCAGGGGCTGCTTTATTTTTACCTAAACTTCTTCCAGAGTTTCTTCTTGTAGGGATCTCCTCTCAAATTTGACAGCTTATTTGGTGATTTGGTATAGGAGCTTTACATTCTTAGTTGTGGAGCATACTGTTTCTAAATCCACAGACGCCCATCCAAGGTTGAGCTTTATTCTAAGGTTAGAGATATATATATATGTGTGTGATAGATTTTGGAATCTATCACTTTAAGTCCTGATAGGTCTTGTTTCATGCTCATCTTTGTTAGCACATTTTTTTGTTTCTTTAATCATTTCACATGTAATTATATAAGTTGCCCGATAATTCCAGTATTAGTATTCCTTAGAGTCTAAAACTTTTGTTTATTTTTTTTAAACCACTTCATATTATAGTTGGCCTCCTTATGTGCTTGATGATCTTCGTTTGTAAGTGTATTACTCAATGTTTATCTGCCCTGTGGGCCTAAATTTTAAGAACTTTCCTCCAAAAAGTATTTTCTTTTGTGGGTGACTGGGAGAGATACCCATTTGGAATCACTTCAGTTCTCTCCATATTTTGCGAGGGAATACATGCCCCAACTTCTTCACTGCACCAGAGGAGACCCAGTGTCTTAATAGCAATGTCCAACTTTATAGCCTCAGCTCCAATCCATCACTATGGTTCCAGATCACTGTTAGTGTGTACATGTGTATGAGACGGCCAGGGAGGTCCTGAAAACATTCTCCACATCTTAAAAATCTAGCCATATGTCCTAGAATACCTTATGCGTAATATAGTTGCTTTATAGTGGAAGAATCCATTAGAGCATTCGGTTGGCCAGGTGCAGAGGCCCACGCCTGTAATCACAGCACTTTGGGAGGCCAAGGTGGGCGGGTCACTTGAGCCAGGAGTTCGAGACCAGCCTAGCCAACATGGTGAAACCCCGTCTCTACTAAAAATACAAAAATTAGCCGGGCATGGTGGCTCACATCTGTAATCCCAGCTATTTGGGAGGCTGAGACAGAAGAATCACTTGATCCCAGGAGGCAGAAGTTTCAGTGAACCGAGATTGCACTACTGCACTCCAGCCTGCGCTACAGATTGAGATTCCATCCAAAAAAAAAAAAAAAAAGGGCCATCCAATTAGCCAGAACAGAAACTGTTCAGTAGTAGTATAATTAATATATATTGGTATGTTTGGAACATTTGTGATTCAAGGTACAGAACTTGGGAACTAATAAAATGTCCAAAACCCTAGATTTCAGAGTACTTAGGTTTAATCCTTTTAACCACTTCTCTATTATGATTTAATTTGTTACTCTATATTGATTCCTCTATTAAGTAAATATCTATGCATATATGTTATCTCAGGCTCAATATTCTCTTCTAACAACCTTTTTTATCTTGAGTAAATAGCAACTAGAAAAAGTAACATGTTTGAGTTTCAAACTTACGCATTTTTTTTTTTCTGATGATTTAGAATAAAGTGACCACAAGTGAGTTTTTGAAGGGACAAAATGACTAATAGCCTGGAAAATCTATAAAGTAAATAGTTTTCTGTCTTTTTTTGATGAATCTGAAATGTTATTAACCATTTAAGATTTTTTAAATGACTTTAAAAACAGCTGTCTCCTCTTCTACCAGGTGTCCTCCTTGATTTAGATATGACTAACTCAGAAAATACATAGAAATATTTTATGTTCACTATATAATTGATGCAGAGTTGTGAATAAGCCAGGAATATACACTCTCTTTTCTGGAAGAAAATGTATGAATTTCCTCTTTTGATCAATTCTAATGCTTTATTTTTGAGTCACTGTGTTTATTAAAAATTATGTATACATTGAATTAGTATGTAACTCAATAATTTTTCTCAACCTTTGAGAATATTGTGATTTTGAAGATATCTAATTGAAGACAACATTGTAATTTGAATTCTGCAATCCAGACTTTTCTAAGAAATATATAGTCACAGGAAAGAATCTACAGGTTTAGCTGTAAAAATTGTAAATTTTTTCCTTAAATTTCTTTTGGTTGGCATTTAACTCTGTATATCTGATGTTTATTCTTATCAACATATAACTAACTTCTTTATATTTTAATGACCATATAAATATGCTGCAACTATAGATAGATATTGTTTCAAGTTTTAGTTATTAAAATCATACCAAAATGAATACTGGAAAATATATCCTTGCTCACTTGGACAAACTATCCATAAAAAAATTCTTAAAAGCAAAACACTGGATTAAAGGGTAAATTAACATCTTCTCAAAGAAATTGCACAGATTACCTTCTCCCTTATAGTTTCTGGGATGGCCTCCTTCCTATATCTTTGCCCACAGTGTTACCAAGTTCAATTTTTGCCATTCTAGTGGTTGTGAGATGAGATGACAATTTTGTTCTTCTATTCTATGTTCCTCACCCATTCCTTATCTCTGTCCTCTACTTTGAAAACTTATGCTGAATTTTGGATCTTCTGGATAAAACCTCCAAATCTTTTAACATTTACCTCATTTTTTTTATTTGACTTTTGCTCCAAACTCTAAAGCATTTCTTTAAGTTTCTTACTCAAATCACTTTTTTTAGAAATTTTTTCATTAGGTTGGTTATTCAGTAGTTTAATGATTTTTCTTTTTTCATTTTGCAATCATATTTTAAATTCCCAGAGACTAATTTTGTTCTCTGATTAACACTTTTATTACAGCAGCTTGTGGAACACTTTCTCAAATCTAAGGATACGATTTCCCAGTATTACCTCTATTTGTTGTTAGTGATCCTTCCCTTTCAAGCTAAATGTCTGCTGATGCATAGTTGTAGATTCATATTTGTAGATGAAGGACCAGGTTGATTAGTATAATTAGCTGCCATTCATTCCCCCAAAGATGAGCAGTCAGTTCTCTAAAACACCTGTTCCTTTGAATGGGAGTTGGGAGCAGGGAAGAGAGGAGGAGGCATGCTGGCTGTAGTGTCTGTGTTATTGTACAAACTGGGCCAGTCAGTAGGCTTTGCTTGGGATTTATGAGAGTTGGACGGGTTAGCAGGTGGGGATCCATCCCAAAGCCAACATTTGGTAAGGTTTCCCATGTAGGTGGAGGTGCTTTTGCTTCTTGGACAGATAGATGCTTCCTCTTCTCCCCTCCCAATTCTTCATGGAGGCAGTAAGGATCTAAGTGAAACTGTCCACTTTCTTTCCCCACTCTAATCACCTCCTCTAATAAGGAGGTCTCCCTTCTCAGCTTATTTTGATTTTTTTATCTATTAGTTTTAGTTTTTACAAGAGTGCTTATGAAAGTGGACCTTCTCCTGAATATTAACCTATAAGGAGGGGATGGGATCAAAGGATCTTGCTGGTCCCATGCCCTGATGGCTGCCTCATTGCCCACTAATGTTCTTTTTTTTCCCACTGAAAAAAAAAAAAAAACCCACAACAATTTAAACTATTTTATTGAGGTATAATTCACATGCCATAAAAATCTTTCACTGACTCTAGGTTTAGCATTTCTCCTAGACTCCTGAGAAGTCCATACCCATCCTTGGGGTTTTGAACAGTACCTTTTCTTCCTATTTTTCCCCCTCATTTACAATCTATCTTCCAAGCTTTTCTTAAACTTCCTGGCCCATAGCTGCCTTCTTTTTTATTTCCTATGTGCATCCTAGTTTCATTCCCTAAAAAGTTCATTTTTTGTTATGTTATTTTAATGGAAACTTTGGAGGAAAGGAAGGTATAGCCATGGGCTTTTATCTATTTCCTTCCCAGTTTCATGTTTTTACAACATAAGGTAGCTTATTATTGCATCTTTGACATGTATATTTTAAAACTAGGAGACATAGACCACATATCCACTGAAAATATAATTGGTTGATGAAGAAGATTACAAGAATTTTCCTGCTCCCCTATTTTGGAGAGAAAATGAGAAGTCTCTGAAGAGATGATACTTACAGAATAATTTGTTAAAAGATACTTACAGAATAATTTGTTAAAAGTAACACATGTTGTTATCACATAAGAACCCTATACAGAAAGCACCAATAATTATATGATATTTTGACTCTAGAAAGCACACAAAAAACTTACTTGATTGATTTAGATATGACTTAGATAGATAGATAGATAGATAGATAGATAGATAGATAGATAGATAGATATAAAAAAGCTGGTGTGTGTGTGTGTATACATATATGCTGGTGTGTGTGTGTGTATACATATATATGCAGTTGTATTTCAATACAAACATGGTTTTAGGTTCTATTACAATATATATTTCTGGTCTCACTGTTCCATGGCGTTCTATACTTCTCATGTAAGACATTCTGTGACAGTCTCACATTAAACCATCTACCAGAAGGATTGACATTAGTTATGGGATAGAGTAGTTGCAGCTCTTTAGACATATAACTACTGTGCCATTTTGATGTAATTCTGTATAAATTTCAAACATTTCTATTTAACATAATCAAGTGGTATGAAATCTTCTTTTTAAATGGCAAGTATACAGTACTAGCTCAATTGGCACTTAGCAACGGTCCTTTTACAATATGCATAATAGCTTCCAGCAGGGAGTTTTTTAAGGACCATCCTTTGAGAGCACAAACTCACACATGTACAATCAGTAGACATCAAAGTTCTATCTCCAGCGCCCCTTGAGATGTTATTTAGCTAATGTACAAATGTTACAGCTAAGCTGTTAAGCCTGAAAAATAGAACACACAGCTGTATGCAGGTACACTCATTTTTCATTCTCTTGGCTAATATCTTCATATTCTAATTCTACATAAAATAATATCTGGAATTATTTGGGATAATTTTTAGAGCATAGGCATTTTTATCTTTTCAATATGCTAGGAGCATTTGTGAGTATAATTTTTCATAGTAGCAGAGCACTGTGAAGTGGATATGCACTGAAAGAAGTTGCTTGATTATATAACACTTAGTTTTTCTGTCAGATTATAATTATGCCATAGGCTGCTGACACTTTTCATTGTGACAAAGGACATACAATCCAGTATTATTTGACTCTACAGCACACCCCTGGGAGATGGGGACCAGGTCTTATTCACTGCTGCATCTCAGCGCACTTGGTGCCTGCCACATAGCTTATACTCAATAATTATTGGAATGCATAAATTAATAAATGAACATGGAAAATGAATTTAAAATAAACCGAGGTATTATTTTATATATTATATACAAAAGCTAAATTGATTGACACCATGCTTTTTATATTAACAAAAAAAAAGACATTATACATTTTTCAGAGCACACACTACCATATTTCTATCATATTTCTATTTTCTCCACTTACTTAATAAATCAGTATTAGATATATCTAGAATATTAAGGTTACAGTAGGCCCAACTGGAAATTTCTAACAGGATTTTATTATCACATTTTTTTACCCTTTTCGAAGTTTATTCTGATGCAGCTTTCAAAACATGAACAGAATAATTTGCAGAGTGCTGTGCTGAAAATGTACCCAAAAGGATCACCGTTTTCAATCTCATTTCAATCCAGACTCCTCTTCACTGTGCCCCATCTCTTAGCCTATGCTGACAGAACTACTTGCCATTTCCATCTCCGTGAGTTGACTTCGTGGTACCACTGAGGTTATACGAAAGAAAGAAGGGAACACAGGAAGTCCTTGACGGTCCAAACCCACCTTTTCCCCCTGTAGTTTGCACCTGTTAATGGACAAGGCTTGCATTGTGTAAGCTGATGTATGAGGTTGCTGTTTTCTCTTTATCACAGTTGTGTGTTTTTGAGTGATCGTGGAATCCTGAAGTGAGAAGATGAAGTTATTAAGTTGGAACAGCAACATCATACTTCTTTCTTTTGTTATGTTTTTCAAATTCCATTTTCAAATTTTGTTATAAAAATCTCTTGATTTGGATGTCTCTAGACAAATGTTAGTGTCTCTTTTTCTCCTTTGACTTCTTCATCCTGTCCTGACCATAGTCTATAATGTCATGGTGACATTAATTTGTGGCAGGTAGGAATTTAGAAAATGGTTAATCAACCTCCTCCCATTTGACTGACTCAAAACTGAAGTTAAAGATTGTGTCTAGTTTAGATTACAATAATGGTAGCAGATCTTTTAGCTCCAGGCCACTGTTTATACTTTCTTCCAAAATTGCTACAGAAAGTATAGTACAGTCATCCCTCTGTATTCATGGGGGATTGGTTCCAGCACCTCCCTCAGACACCAAATGCCATGGATGCTCAAGTCCGATATAAAATAGTGCAATATTTGCATGTAACCTACTCACATCCTCTGGTATACGTTAAATTATTTCTAATTACTTATAATACCTAATATAATGTAAATGTTATGTAAATGGCTGTAACGAGGTTTTGTTTAGGGAATCATGACAAGGAAAAAGGTCTGTAGATGTTCAGTACAAACGCGATTATTATTATTATTATTTTGAGACGGGGTCTCGCTCTGTTGCCCAGGCTGGAGTGCAGTGGTGCAATCTCGGCTCACTGCAAGCTCCGCCTCCCGGGTTCACGCCATTCTCCTGCCTCAGCCTCCCGAGTAGCTGGGACTGCAGGCGCCCGCTACCACGCCAGGCTAATTTGTGGTATTTTTACTAGAGACAGGGTTTCACTGTTAGCCAGGATGGTCTCGATCTCCTGACCTCGTGATCGGCCCGCCTCGGCCTCCCAAAGTGCTGGGATTACAGGCGTGAGCCACCGCGCCCCGCCAAAGGCAATTTTTTAAAAAAGTATTTTCCATCCCTCATTGGTTGAATTCATGAATGTAATACCTATGGATATGGAGGGCTGACCATATTCATTTAATTCAACTCGGAGATTCATTAAACTTAACAGTTCATAGATGAGTGGACTCTTGTTACGAAGTCAAACCAAGCTTTGTTACAGCAGTAAAAAAGAAAATTTGAGAGGCCTTGTATTGGTTGTAATCCACTTGTTAAAACATATTGTACTTATGTTTAATCCCAGATACATCAGATAATTTTTCCTGGTTCTTGCTACATTTATTCAAAGGTGAGAACATTTAGGCAAGACAAAAAAAAGGATACTTGGAAAATGTGGCTATTTTAATTGCCTCTGCCTTTGCAAAGCTATCTTTCCTTTCCTACATTGGTATCACCATTAATTTGAATCATCTTATAAATAAAGGGGAATAATAGAAGATCACCATTAGCACAATTGTCCACAAAATGACATAAGTACAAACCATATAGTTAACCATGAGAAGGTACTTAGGATTCTGTGTCTCTTTATACAGCCTCCTTTTCAGCCTCTCTGCTAATAGCCTTCGAGTGCACTTACTGGTCGGGACAATACAAGATGGGCATTATGTCCCTCTGTCTGCTGAGTTATTTAACAGCGATCCGAAAACTCTCAAGTAAGACTAATACTGTGTAAGTTTAATGGAAACTGGCAATCTGCCACCAAAGGCTTTTGCAAAATCCGAATTAAGGCAATTCAAAAGACTCTAAACTGCAATGGGATAAAGTCAGGAAACTTAGGCTATCATTCGAACTCTGCTTTCTTTCCTACAATTTGCAGGTGATAGCTGGCTTTAAAATTTTACTACAAAACATGAAACTTAGCAAGACCATGGAAATATTACTCATATGTTTATAAAAGAGGATAGAAGGGATTTTTGTCTTGAAACTGTTGCTCTCCATATTTGTAATTTTCATTTGCATGCAACAATATTCTGTATTCACAACATATTGTTCACGGAATTAAGAAGTCCCTTAAAATTATTTATAGAAATAAAAAGTTCCTCCCTTAGATTAAAACCTTTAAAATGTTATTTTCAAATATATGTTTCTGAGCAATGAGGAATGTTAACTAAGCACACTTACTCCTTTCACTCTAAAATTTAATTTTTAGAATAACTAGAGCTGGTTAGAACTAATTGTTTAAACTGGTCAAAGCTAAATTATTGGCTACCTCACAATTTGAAAAGCCGTAACCAATTGAAACCATTAAAATCATCTGTGGAGACACATAGTAAGCCAAGTTTTAGGTGGAAATGATCCAAAGTCCCTGAGATATTAAATTTAAAAGCCCACTCTCTCACCTTTACAATTCTAAATTACAACATTATGACCCTGATGCCATATATATTTTAAGAGAGATTTGTGGTACAGTACCATATATAATTATTTCACTCCTAGGCAAAAAAAACCATCATTCAAAGGGGATAAAGCTTTAAAAAAGTTATAAAGTCTATTTCTTAAGAAAAATATGTCATTTACATCACTAAGTTCTACTATACAGTTGTGTCCTATCAAATTTTGGGATCCCTGCCTAATATAATATTAGTTTTTCAAAATTGTTTCTAACTCTCTTTGAAATACAAGCCTGAAAGCAAGTCATTTTTTAATGGCAAATAAATAAATAATTTCAAAATGAAAAATCATCAAACTGAAAATGATATTCTACAATGATTTTCAGTCTTATCAAGTATTTGATAATCTAAACTTAAATATCATTGTTCTAAGGTTTCGGCCCTAGCAGCTTATACAATTGTTTTCACTGCCAATTTAAACTTACTTTTTAAATGAGTAATTTAAGCCAGAAAAGTTAAATATTATTTGGCTTTGCTTTTGAGTTGGAAATGGAGTTTGAGTTGGCTCAGTGATAAGTTAAAACAAAAAATCTGCTCCTACTGAATCACATGTCGATCTACTTAAGTTCTTCTTGCATCTTTCCGTAAACCACCGAAAAGCAAATAAGCAAAAAGTAGTATGTGCACAAAATAAATGCATTTCGTAAGGGTTTTTTGACAAAACTCCCCCATGTCTTTTGTTTATAATTACCTCCCAGAAGAAACATTTTTCTTTGTGTTTCAACTTGGAATTTCATAAAATATTGAAAGAGCATTCTATACCATAGCATGCTATGATTTATTTAATTCATCATTATGCCTATGCCCTTACAGGAAGATCATTTCTTCTGTTTATACTGTATTATGATTTGTTGGTTCCATTTGAATCTATGACAACACACACACACACACACACACACACACAATAGAGAGAGAACATTCACTCACTACTGTTAAAGTTTTTAGAATTGAATTTTGAGTAAAACAAATATACTGTAATATCTACTCTTTAAATATGATTGAAGAAGGCAAATGACTGAAATAATATGTATTCATAGTGATTCTTTGTATTATCTTTTCCGATGAAATGAAACAATCTGCCTGTATACTTAAGGTGGACTCTTTCTTGTGGCAGCATAAAAAGTCTTCACTCTCTATCTTTTCCAGGTACCAGAGCAATTATCAAATTTTTCTGACCTCAAAAACATGTTCCATTTCAGGAAGGCAATTACTTAGGAATGAACCAGTAAGGGAATCCTTTTTGAGAAAAAAAAAAAAAACATGGTCCTGGTTAAGAAATTCCTAATAATTTCAAAGTAGAAATAGTTCAACTCAGCAAAGTTGACTATAAAGTCCTATACTGTAAGTAAATACAATTTTCTTAGACCAAAATAACCCAAAACCTAGATTCTTTGTAAGAGAATCCCAAATTAGTGAAAAGCAGCTCAAAGTTAAATTTCCAAGGTCATGTGTCTCACTTTTATTAGTGGTTAGGCTGGCTCTCAGAAGATGTACTTTCCCCGTTCTTGTTTTGGCCTAAGTATGAACAAAAGCTCTTTGGCTTGATGCAATTTACCATAGACGGTGCTGGAACTTAGACAATACTTTGAAGATTTAAAAACTTTGTTAAATAATTTGGGACATCAAAAGAAAAACACACAAAATTACCAGAAATACACAAACGCTTGAGTAAAAAATGTAACATAACTGAATATATATGTTTTATTATCACAGGCCTTTATGTCAAAGAGTTCACAGTCTAGTTAAGTAATGTGCATATTAAGAAGTATGCATGAGAGAATGTGATACTTGCAATATTAATTGTGCAGGAAACACTTGAATTATTAGAGAAGGCTTCAAGAGAGGCTAAAGGATAGTGGTTACTCTCAATGACATATTAGGTCTAGCACACTCCGGTTCTCAAGAGCTAATTGTGTACCTCTCTTCTCAAGTCTCAGTGTTTAGGAAGGCCATATTGGTAGCTTGAAAAGGGCTTTGGTGGGAGTATTTACACCACCAAAATTGGCAAATACTACAAATCAGGGTTTTTTTTTTGTTTCTTTTTTGACAGCCACTAAACATCTACCTACCTGCATACTACTGGTTACTCACCAGTGGAACAAAGAAAGAAACGGGATTCAGGCAGAGACAGCATATGAAAGGTCATCATTCATGATATAGTACAGTTTCAGTGAACTTCAAATCGATCTCTGGCTAGAACATAGTGTATGAGAAGAGAGAGACAATATGTACATCAGAACAAATATGCAGGAATTTGACAATGGTGGAGACTAGTAAAGAATGTCAGAGAACTTGAGTTTTATCCAACAGATCAATGTTTCATGTAGTGTGGTCCTTCAATCACTCACATTAGAACCACCTGAAAATTTAAGATTCTTGAGTCCTTTTTGAAACCTACTGAATAAGAATCTCCTGGAAAGTAGACTCATTAATATGTATTTTAAAGACATGTCCCAGATATCTTAATACTAACTCCAGTTTGAGAAATGCATCAAATGTTTTTAGGTAGGTGAAAATATCAGCTTTTAAATCTTATCAGAGTGAGCTTGCCCCTAACCCATTCCTGAGAGGAAACTCAGGATGAAAGAGATGCTGCCTTTGGGAAAACCGTTTGCATCAGGGTTTGTTCACCTCAGCACTATTGGCTGAAGACTACTGGCTGAAGACACTATTGACATTTGGAGCTGGATAGTTCTTTGTTGCGAGGAGGTGTTCTGTGCATTGCAGAATGTCCACCAGTACCCCCCCATCTCTGTGCACTAGATACTAGTAGCAACTTCCCCAGTTATGACAATAAAAAATGTCACCAGATATAGTCAAATGTCCCCTGGAAGGCAAAGGTGCCTTTGTTTGTACCATTGCTCTCTATCTTTGGCTATTCCTTCAGTCGGCCTTACTGAAGGGACTGATAATGGGGATGACCTCACTCCACAGTTGAAACTCAATTTCCAACCTCCAAGGTTGACTGTACCATAGTAGAACTTGCAGGAAAACCATATGTTAATATTCTACAGTGATCATATAATTTACATAGCAGGTATTCCAGTATATTTACTTAGTAATGGGGTTGCATTTTCTTGAAAATAATATTGAATGAGCCAATATGTTCTGTCACTATTATTTAAAGTCCTCCCACCTTTCTCAACTCCCTCCCCACACCCTAAACCACCTCCCCACACTCCATGCTGTATTTAAAGTTATTTCCATTAAAATTACTTTTCTAAGGTTACAACCTCTCTGTGGAAATACTGTATTAAAATGCAAAAGCTGGACACCATTCACAAATAATATATTTTTAGCTTTAAATATATAAATATTTCAGTAAATATTTACTGATAGGAATATTCTCATCTAGACAGGCGGCTCCTTGATGAAAGGAATGATTTCTCCTTTATCTTTGTATCCCATAGCACTTACCATATATATCATCTGTTGCATAGGAGATTTTTAAAAAATATTTAAATCAGTAAAAGAAACTATCTTCCAAAGAATAGTTGTATAGGACGTAGGATTAGAACAAGTTTATTTTTTATTTTTTTAATACTTTAAGTTCTGCAATACATGTGCAGAATGTGCAGGTTTGTTACATAGCTATACATGTGCCATGGTGGCTTGCTATACCCATCAACCTGTCATCTACATTAGGTATTTTTCCTAATGCTATCTCTCCCCTAGCCCCTCACCCCCGACAGAACACAGTGTGTGATGTTCCCCTCCCTGTGTCCATGTGTTCTCATTGTTCAACTCCCACTTACGAGTGAGAACATGTGGTGTTTGGTTTTCTGTTCCTGTGTTGGTTTGCTGAGAATGATGGTTTCCAGCTTCATTCATGTCCCTGCAATAGACATGAATTCATCCTTTTTGAAGGCTGCATAGTATTCCATGGTGTATATGTGCCACATTTTCTTTATCCAGTCTATCATTGATGGGCATTTTGGTTGGTTCCAAGTCTTTGCTATTGTGAACAGTGTTGCAATAAACATGTGTGTGCACGTATGTTTATAGTAGAACGATTTATAATCCTTTGGGTATATATCCAGTAATGGGATTGCAGGGTCAAATTGTATTTCTGGTTCTAGATCCTTGAGGAATCGCCAAAAGCAATAAGCAAGAGGGATCAAATAACTATGGCCAGCCCTTTAGAAATCTTTGATAAGCATTTTTTTCCATTCGATCTCACTTTGTCCTTCTGATGCCCTTATTCAGCTTCTCTTCTTACTTAACTCCCTAGATCCAAAAAGCATGTTTTGCCCTCCAATTTTCTCTACTTCTTGCTCTTGCATTAAAAATAAGCTTGTTAAAGCTCATCATCACTGGTCATTAACAATTTTATTTTTAATGCAAGAGCAGGGAGTAGAGAAAATTGTGGGGCAAAGCATGCTTTTTGGATCTAGGGAGTAGGGAAGAAGAGAATCCGAATAAGGGCATCTGAAGGACGAAGTGAGATAGAAGGGGAAAAATTGCTTATCAAAGATTTCTAAAGGGCTGGCCCTGGTTATTTGATCCCTCTTATTGCTTTTTTTTTTCCACAACACATTTTATTTGGTGATGTGGACTACTGGATAATAAATGAGACAACTTAAGGCAATGCCTCAAAAATCTCGGCATTTTTCTAGTATAGTAACTTCCTTTTCATAGCTGATAAACTTCCAAATTTAAGCAAGTTCTGAATTTTTATAGATGGTGACTCACTGCTTGCTAGGATGGTGACTTACTTGGTAGACTGTAATATTCGCCAGTGTGAATATTCCAGAGAATGCTCTTTGACAGTGCAAAGATTGTATTTCACAATATCTTGCTGGCATTTTACATATTGATTTAATGTCTCAAGTAGCTCTGAAGAAGATGTTTGGTATTTAGTAATTGATATTTCTAGTGGCAAAAAATTTAATCATATAGCTATAGCTTCAGATATTCTTTTGCAAATGTTTCCTAATGAAAGTTATACAGCTCATAATGTGTATTCTGGTAAGTATTGACATCTAAAATTTTAGCAATCATAAACTGACTTTCATCGGATCATGGTTCACTTGCACTTGTTTGCCAAACTGTTGTGCCTCATAGGAAATTTGAGTATTGAAAATACCTGTCAACTATCCTGATTACTCATTTGTTAAAATGCCATTGCCTAGTCTTAGTTGTCAATCCTCACAACTTACAGCTGTCATTTCTTGCTTTTAGAAAAAAATCAGATGGGCATTTTTTAAAGCATTCTCCGAAGGATGCTGTACATTGCAAAACCACATATATATAGTGAATGTACTCTTTTTATCTAGTTGTGGCTTATACATGCAATACTCAAAATTATGGCAGATAAAAAAATCTTTCTCTCTCTCTTATACACACACACACACACACACACACACACCGATGCAACACACACAACTTTAAGAGATGACCTAAGGATGAAGAAGAAGATTTTTGTTGTTGTTATTTGTTTGTTTTAACCAGGATGCTAAAAAGACCTCTTGACCAAGAATAATCCCTTTGTAGAACCTACAGTGCTTGAACTTCCATCATAGGCATGATTCTTTGAAATTTGCTTGTTCTCATCTAAACAAGTGCAACTACAATTAATTCTTGAATGAGGTAGTCTGTTAAATCCCTAATATTGAATTGACTTAAGGATAAAACCATTTACTAACAGTACGTTCTGAAGAAAGGAGAAAGAAAAATGCCGAAGGGTAGGCAAGGTAGATAGAATGGTCAAAGAGCATTATCTACTCCATAATTTTGCCTGGGCCTGGGCATCATTGGTGACATAATCAAGCTGAGATGCTAGATGGGAATTGAAAGTTATGTAAAAGGTGTGATATGTCCATTATTTCTACCCTACCTGACATGGACATAGGTGCAATAATAACATTGTATAAAATCCGATATCAAACATTAATGTTCATAAAATCTTTCTTGAGAATCAAAATAATTAGGAACAGAATTTAATTTTCTTTGGCTATGTGACATCAATAAGAGATGCTAATTAGAACATCTCTACTGGTCTCTATTTTTAAAAGGAAAATAGTAAACTGTTTTGTTGCATAAAAAGGAAATGTATTAAATACAAATAGAAAATATAATAATTTACTCTGCTGCCCTCATTTCTTTGAGTGTGTGGTTATTATTATTACAAAGGATGATCTTATGTGAATCGAATGAAAAGCAGAAAAAACTGAACGTTGATTAGCAAACATACTTTCATTTTTCCAGTCTTATTGTTTAATTATTGATTATTGGTATAATCATTTAGTTTATATTTGTAAATTGACACTATTTACAAGAGAAATGGCTAAATACTTCTGAAGAAGTCATCTGTTTCCATTTAGATTCTGAAAAGAGAAGGATAAAAATAACATATACAAAGAGAAAACTTTCAACTTAGCTACTTGACTGTCATACCCAATCTTACCACATCCAATATTCGAAAAGTTGAAAAGGTTAAACACACACATTTAGTTTGATTTCTTCCATTGTGTGTATGTGTTTAAAATATATACTCAAGTTATATTTTTTATTCCACAGAGAAAAAGCTTACTTGCTTAAATTCTATCCACATGCATTTTTGACTGAAGAGAATGTCCATTCTTTTTTCTTTTTAGTAAGGCATTAAATTAGCTTGCTCAGTGAACCCAATTGTTTAAAAATAAGAATTTGACAGACTGAGTATGAATACAGTTTATTAATTGAATTCACATTTATTTTATAAATGAATAATATTGCTACTAAAAACATTCCTTGCTATATAAAACACAAGGAGAAAAATTCTTATGAGTAGCTCCATGAAAACTTACTTTTGTTGTCCATGTGTCAAATTGGGAATTAATAGCTTAATAATCTGTTTTAATTATTTACCACCTCTAAAAAAATTGACCTCCTCATATAATTTTTAATTTGTTATTGAAAGTTTCTAGGATACCAATCATGTAGTCCCCTTTTCATTGCTCCACTGCATTTTTCCCCCAAGAAGTAATGAATGTAAAAAGCCCAAATTTAGAACAAATCAGATTTTTTTTTTTTAGGCATTGATCTTTTGATCCAATGATTGGAAGCTTCTCTCAACACCTGGATGGGTAGCTTTAGTTGGGCTTTTAAATTCAAGAAAGTTCTTTAAAAATCATTTGATCATTATGTGGAGAAATTTATAGCATACTAGCTAGATTCAGTTATATGTGAATTATGGATTAATATTACACTACAGGTGTATGAGTTTAGTATTTATTACCAATACCCCCTCACTAGGGAGTTTGCAATAATTCTCTTTCCAGGAATGGCTGAGCCGATAGTTAGTTCTGTATTCCTAACTGCCTTCTTGTTCTTATGTGTGTGGCAGGAGGTTTACAAGCTCTCTCTACATTAGGTCTAATAGTGGCTATTCTCAGAATGTTGCTTTCCTTGCTACATATGTCATTGTCCCTTTCTCAGTATGGTACACTGTTTTTTCCCTACATGCGCTATGCTGTCTTTGTATGTGTGCATCAGGTGACTTCGAGTTTTCCAGCATGCTGCAAATGGGGTCAGTAAGGTTCACCAGCTGCAAGCCAAGCTGACCCAAGTAGGAAGCTCAACCAGACCCACAATACTACCAGTCAGTGTGACCTAGAAATTATCACTCACAAAGCCAGTACCAAATAATGAGCCTTGTGCGTGACAGCATTGATTATGTGCTTTAAGAACTGGTCCAAACTATAACTTGGTGCTCTGGCCTCATTCTGTCTCATACTTCATCAGTTCTGTACCGGGACTGACACTCTGTTCTCTTCCTCTCTCCTTAGCTGGATTAGTTCTTATAAAAATTCCTGCATCTTTAGCCGATGAGGTGGCCAGAAGTGCTCAGCTGGTTGCTGAACGTTGTGGACAGGGTGGAGACCACTCATTATGATTAAGACTAGAGGAGAAACAAGAAACTTACCAGCACTGTGGGGCCACAAGTACCAGTAGGGGGAAGGCTGGAGAAAACCACAGTACGTACTAGATAAGCTAGAGCCAAGATCCAGGCCCCACAAAGCGTGAACACAAAGTTTTAAGGGAGTAAATGTTTTAAGTGAAAGATAAAGTTATGGAGTTAGTAGGTCAGAGATTAAAACGAAGAAATCAAAGGAAAAATAAATTTTGAAAGGAAAAATAATCTCAAGTGATTGCCTCAAATACTAACTTTAAAATCTGAATATACAAGGTACTGACTAGATTAATGAGTCATGGAACACATACAACCTTGACATCTGACATCAGGACTTCTTTCTCCTCCATCTACCTTTGTTCCTCTGGTTCTGGCATCAACTCCTATTCATATCAAGTCGTTACATTGACCACCCAGGACTGCTTTACTGCTCTTTCCCTTACTTCAGTGGTTTCTCACTTCCTGGATTTCTGCTACCCTAGTTTACCCACTAGATTGATGCATTTCATATCTATGTCTTTGATTGATGTATGTTATGTGTGTACATGCGAGTACCTGCTGCACATTTGGATGACTGCATTAGCCTGCCTGGATGTCCACAGAGTAAAGCCATAGTCGCTTTATAGTAAATTTATTTCACTAGTCATTTCCCTCCCTCTTCTGGTTTCTTCCCATCATTGTGCAGCCAGGCCATTCTATTTTACACATGTCTTGTTACTAACCAATGCAGTCCAAGACAAGGCATCACTCTCTTATCTCTGCTCTCTGACTTCTACTTTAAAGATGTGTATCTCTTTCTCAAGGGCTACCCATCTCATTCTCCTTTGTTCTGTGCTAGTGACATCTCTTAAAGTTATACATTTTTCCTTCATTTTCTACAAACCTTTGAATGACCTCTGCACGGTAGGAGGAACAAGTTTTCAACCCTTATAAAACTTTTGGGAAGGGAAAGGACTGGTTTCCTGTCAGAACTCTAGCAGAAAGACAATGATACTATTCAAAGTATTTAACAATCACTACAGCAGAGGCACTGACCAATCAGATTGATTCCTGGCCACAATGCTGGAGGCCTGTTCCTCTGCCAGGCCCTATGCCTATCTTTGTGGGATTATGGGAAGGTTAAGGAATTCTTGGGGACATTAAAATCCCCAGGGATGGAGAGGGTACTTGAAGGTGTCAGTAGTTACTTAACAGCCAGTATGGAAACATTTCACTATTTCTATAACACACGTTATGACCATACGAGCTACATATCAGATCTGCCTCCCTCCAAACAGAAACTCTATGTTGATTCCTGTTTCTTGACTTTAAGCCAACTTCCTATTTAAAAAATTGCCCAGACTCAAAGGCCATCAGGAACCCACATGAAAAAGTATATTCCGTGTACTTCAACATTATTTTTTTAAGTCAACGTTATTTACTCCTTATGAATTTAAATCACAAATCACGTTATAGCTCTTTGTATTACAAATTTTCTTTTTCTTACTCGAAGTTTCAAGGTTAATTTTTCTAATTTGTACAATAAACACCTAATGTGTACCTACAGTGTGCAAGGCACTGAAGATATGACAGTGAACACAGAAGACAAATTCCTGCCTGCATGGAGCTGATATTATAACCCAGAGGTTTTAGTGCAAAATTTTAAATGTTAGAATTGCATATTGTGGAAAAAAAAAAGCCCCACATATTATGTGCGTTTAATTGTACATACCTGCTTTTTAGTGCCAGGACTTTTGCATGCCAAAATTTTCTTCGCCGAGCATGTCAGTGAAGTGTTTGCATGTTTGCACGTCCAACAGAGAAAGAAAAAACAGAAATGCCATGTGCTGTGAAGGCATACAGAGATAAAAAGAACAGCCCCTAATGTGGAAATGTTAAAATATTATTTACAAAAGGTAAAGTCCATATAAAATATGGTTAGGTATAAAGGTAGTGATATAAGTTCCAAATATACACTCTAGTATTCCACAATTCCTAATAGCAAATTTAGGCAAAGGAGAGATCATTGAGCAATAGGCTCAGGAATATTTGTCCATTTCTATCCATTTTGAGACCTACTTTCTCCTTGAATTCTGAACTTCCTTTGGCAATGAAAGGAATCACATTAATTTGATTTATCCCAGGTAGCTAGTCAAAATCCAGGTTGGAGAATGGGTATTTTGGTTCTAACCTTTCTTGTGCACTCTAAGAGGCAGCACAGAGACAAATGTCCTAGAGTGAAGGAGCTTGGAGGATAAGCACCTCAATAGTTTAGGTTTGGATTTCATGTGCTGTGCTGGTGGATGAGAGGGAATTTAGCCCCAAAACAGTGTTTCATTGTTACCACAATCAGCATGTTCTCTTTTCCAAGGAGCCTGTGGGGTGGCTGGCTGTTAAGTGCTACATTAGGTATCTTATGCACTAAATCGACGAGTTAGATAAATACAGAGTTCTCAGTTTTCAGAGCATGTATATTTAAAAAAACATTTAATGAAAGAAGTCAGCATGAGAGTTGGTATTTCCCCCCAAATACTGAATAGAGTGTAACCACAAGGTCATAAAAATAAACCCATCTGAATCTTCTGCCAGTTTTTCAGAGGTGTGTGGGAGAATGTTAGAAAAACTGGAGAAACAATGAATGCATTACAGATGGGACAAATATATCAGTTTCTGTAGGTGCTCATGTTGTGCCATCTTTAGTCGCTGCAGCTCATCACATCCATCACGATGGATTGCTCTCTAGATGGAAGACAGAATCGTGGGAATTATGTTTACAGTGCAAATGCAGTTCCCTCTGTTGATCAGCACTTCCATTACTCTTCAAAAAGTGAACAAAACAAAACAAAAAGCCCACTCTTTCTGGGATACAGTTTAGGAAGTAAATAACAAAGTGTCACTATAAAAAAAAAAAAAAAACGAAAAAAGAAACAACACCTGAAATTAGAGGTTGCATGGAGAAATGGTATATTTTAACAATTTTGAAAGTACATAAACTTTGTGTCTATGTTTGTCAAAGAATGTATGGAAAATGTGAACAATTCTATCAACATAAACAATTATCTTTCTATATTGCATCTGTGAACTTTCTACATCAGAATGGTTCTAAATTCTACATAGTGGTCATAGATGCAAAATAACATTCATGATGGAACTTATTATTTTGATAAACATGTATCTGTTTATTTAAGTAAATGAAGAATTTTACATTGCACTGCTTTGTAAACTATGTTCTAATTCTCATACAACTTGAGTTTATTACAGAACACTGCTTAGTCCTATGGAGTCTCAGCAATAACACCAACTTTCATAGCTCAATGGTTTTTCTCTCTCTGACCAGCTACTTATCATTTAAAGCCAGACCCAGTGTCCTAGAAGCTCTTGGGACAATCATCTAACAAGGGCTTAGAACCCCAGGCCCTGGGGTGGTGCACATTTCCCTTTTAAAGAAACAAGTGCAGTGTTTCTTATGTTGTTCACACAGTCTGGTATTTAAGGTTGGAAGGCAATTTGTAATAAAGCAGTAAAGATGAGTCTGTGGTTTATTTTTTAAATAAATTAATCTATTTATACATTTACTGTGGTTGAGCATTAAGTTTTCTGTATCACGAAGAGCATCCTTCTTCAGGAAATTCTGCTTTTGGCCTTTAAAAGAGAATAAGGGTTACTCAGGAAATGAATGGATGATTTGTTTAATTTGTCTAATATAATATGGCTTTGAGGTTCTTAAATATCTCCTCAGAACTCTGATTACAAAAAACAAAGAACTTCCCCACTCCAAAGTGAGATGTCATCCCATTATATGGTTTCAGAAACACAAACATAAATTTCTAGGCAGGACATCAGGGTGCTCCCCTAACACACATATTCCCAATCTAGACAACAAGAAAATCAATCAATTGATCAAGATTTTCTTCCATGTCATTTGTTTGCTATTATCAATTTTTGTTAGATGGTCCCTTCTTTTCTTCCACAGTGTTTAAAACCTTGGAAGCTGTATGTGGTAAACATTTGTCAGGCAACGTGGTCTTAATTATACAGTTATTATTTAAACAAAAGTTTAATCACTAATGCCAATAGCATGTTATTTACCCATGGTCTAGACACTTGGACCTAAACCATCTTAACATTTCTATACATATAAAGGGAAATGTAAAATTCATAATTATTCAGTTTTTTAATATCTTGCTATGGGACACACATATGTGTCTAGATATGTTATTTTATGTAATCTCTATTCTACCAGTTTTAAGATAATGAATGTGATCTTTCTATCTCCTTCAAATTCTATGCCAAACTTCATGGAAACATACTGTTTTGGTTTATGATCAAAAGTTTCCTAACAATTTGGATGCACATTCATTCAGTAAACTCTCATAGTCTGACTCTGTAGTTGACTAAACTTAAGGATTTTGATTACTTTTATTTCAGTTTAATTCAGTTTGACCCAGTTGATAGCCCAGTTTTTTGCTGAATACCTCTCATCCTAAAGAAAACAAAAAATATAGTAAAAATTGTTAATCATGGCATTTTATAGTTCATGTCCCATATTCAGAACTGAAGTTATACAGATAGATAATTTGCCTCATTTCCCTGGCTATAATCAATAGTAACAATTTAAACCCATGGTTTAAACATTTTAAAAAAATAAATTAGTTCCAAAAGGTTGTATCTTTGACTTTTCAGCAGTTGCTATGTTTTAGCAGCTTTTTAAGCTGGGTTCTATTTTTTCTTTTTCTTCTTCAGTCCTTTCTCCTAGTTGCATGTCCTTTTACAGCATTATTTAGAGGTACAAGGCACAATTAAAATGCTCTTTTACTGATATTATTGAAATAGATTTCAACATGGCTGGTTTGTAATTTTAAGCTAAAACAGACTTAATCATGCTTATGTTGGCTCAGTTTGTCATTGTTATCCACATTAATCTGCAGCGGATATGTGTTTACTGCTGCTGTGCAGAAGACAAGATATAGTCCAGTAAACAACTTCAAATGTGATACCCTGGCATTTACTAAAAATAAGAATCACTGTTTAAAACTATCTTTATTTATTTGGGATTATATTTGAGTATTCAAATATTATCCTCATTTGGTTATTCTGTTTATGCTGGTTCATATGGAGGAGGGTGAGGGGGTGCATAATAAAAATAATTGTACTTTTTCCTCTTTCAAAATACTGAGAAAATATAGTCCTGTATTAAGGAACATTTTAATATAAAACTACTAGATAATTAGGAGGGCTATGTGGTAGTAAAGATATTTTAGCTCTTACATTTTTTATCACATTGGGGCTATTTTTTTCTTTTCCACTTTTATTATTAACCTTTTTATAGAAAATTGGCTTACCAAGAATTTATGAATTAATAAGTCTATTATAATGATAAATGATAATTACCATTTAAATCCTGACTCATTTATCAGCTTGTTCACTGCATGTCAGGTGACACAAGACTGTATGATTACTTGTCTGGTGAGTATTTTTCAATGGATTGTTATACTTCTTTGAACTTTAGATCCTCATACCATATTTTTTAAAGTATGATAAAATGCAGTTAAGTAGTTTGACGCAGAAATTCCAGACCGTGCTATAAATAACAGAAGAAGTGGCTTCAATATTTTTAGAAGATTGTTCTTAGGTTCCAGTGACAAATGTAGAGTACCCAGTTGGGTCAAATGAAAAGTTCATAGACAGACAGTTTCAAGGGTTGCAGGATTGGTAATGTTATAGTAGCTAAACTAGTCACCATTCAATGTCAAAGTGGAAAGTTTTGGCTTTCAATACATCAGAAACCTCCAGGATATGAATCAGTAGTCTCTATGCTGTTCCCCACAGAGAGGCGCCTAGTCTTCAAACCATGCACATACTTGCCGACAGTTTAAACAGACACAATGGGATTAGATAGACCTTAGGGAACAGATGTGGGGCTGCTCGAAGTTTTCATTATGAGAATCAAAGCAGCAGAAAATTTTCACGTTTACAGGTTGCATATGGTTTTCACTCACTGGGCGGCAGTCAATCAAGGTATTTTGAAATTGCAAACATTTTGTTAAAATGTAAATTCTTCTTCCCCCCTCACTCTTTCTGACAATGAACAGACTTTTAAAGCATGTGAATATTCGCTATCTGTTCCACTTCAGCTTCAAATTAAACTTTTTGTGTGAATAGCATAGAACTGAAAAGAAGACATGATTTGGGATCTTTTTTTTTTTTTTTTTTTTTTTTTTTTTTTAGTTGGATGAACGGTTTTTTTTTTTCTTTTTTCTTTTTTTAATTGGCAATTATTTTTTATTAGCAATTAAAAAATAAAAATACAAGTATTATACCCAATAATGATTTCAGGGGCAGCTAATGTGATAGATAGAATGTTCCAGGATATTTTCTTTTTTTTTTTTTTTTTCATGTTAGATATTTATTTATTTTTTATTTTTATTTTTTTTAAATTTTTTTTGGTTGACTTTGTCTCTTCCTCAAAGCCTCCTATAACAAAAAGGAATGTCTAGTAACATTAGCAATTGTGTGTTCACCAAATAAGGATGTATTAAATTGAAGTCCGTAATTTCTGTACTAAAGATCAGAACTCTGTTAAAACACACAATTTTACAAGCCCGGCAATCAAGCTAGACATTGAGAATCTTCCTTCCCATCACTGTCTTCACTTTAAATGCCTTCTTGCTAGGATTCTCTTTAATCTATTCTATGATAGAAAGCCTTCCGTAAAAGATAAGTTGATTGTACCTGCTCTCCCATCGCAAAATCATTAGAACCATGCATTTTAGGGAAAAAAAAAAACTGATTAAA
Source organism: Pongo abelii (assembly GCF_028885655.2). NCBI lineage: Eukaryota > Metazoa > Chordata > Mammalia > Primates > Hominidae > Pongo > Pongo abelii. The sequence goes on from NC_071991.2 coordinate 112,681,360, forward strand.
GCACAATAATATAAAGCAGGGGTTCTCAAATTTCTCTGTGCCTCTGAATTACCTGGAGAGCTCATTAAATCATGCCGGGCCCTAGCCCTAGAGATCCTGATCTAGTAGCTCTGGGGGAGGACTTGATAATTTGCATTTTTAAGAAATTCCCAGGTGTATTAGTTTCTTATTGCTGCTATAACAAATCACCACAAACGTAGTGGCTTACAAAGCATGAATTTATTAGCTTACAGCTTTGTAGGTCAGAAGTCTGAAATAAGATCTAAAAGGGCTAAGATCAAGGTGATGCCTTTTGGAGGGTTTACAGAGGAGTTCATTGTCCTGCAGTTTTCAGCTTCTAGAAGCCATCTTTATTCCTTTATGGTCCCTTCTCCTGATTCAGAGACAGAAGTGCTTCCAGCAGTGGCTTCTTCTCTCCTCCCTGACCTTAGAGTCCTGTCCTTACACCTCTCCCTGACTGGAACTCTGCTGCCTCTCTCTTACAAGGATCCTGTGATGACATTGGACCCACTTGCATAATTCAGGAAAATGTCCTCATTTCAAGATTATTGACTTAGTTACACCTTCAAAGTTCCTATGACTACGTAAAGTAACATATTTACAGGTTCTGAAGATTAGGACACTTCGAGGGGACCATTATTCAGCCTCCAATACCAGGTGATACTAATACTGTCACACTTTATGAACCACTGATATATAAATGATGGAACAACTAACCAGCAATAGCCACGGTTATCCATTTTATTACAAAATATACCAAGAATGACCAAATCAGTTTGGGCTAAATTTTACTATTCAGTAATGGTTGTACTGAATTGGTGTAGGCTATTGTTCTCAATCTTTGATCATTAAAATCAACTAGGGAGTTAAAAACAAAAACAAACCAAAAACCTTTTGAAGCCCGGGCCAATCCCACACCATTTAATTCAGAATCGTTGTGGATGTGAATCATTCATCAACGTTGTTTAAAGCTCCACCATTGATTCATATACATTCAATTTTGGGAACTACTGAATTATGTACATACAGGGCAACAAGTTGAAAGGCCCCAGACACATGATTACAAAGATAATTGTAATTGTTGTGAAGTATATGTGAAATAAGAGTTCAAGAAACAAATTTTTTGAAGCAAAATGACAGCTAACTATACAGCACTATGGGTAAACATTCTCATACTTTATGTTATTTGAGATCTACACTTAGCCTGTGGTTAATCCATCTATAAGTACAGCAGGTAGGATTATTTTTAGTTTTATTTATTAAAGATGAGAAAAATGAAGTCCAAGGAGATGTATTGCACAGTTAATAAATCACGTAATTCAAATTTCATCTCAAGTCATTTGCCTCCAAAGTCTCTTTATTACAATGCTATACTGCTATAAAAAGTCCAAAAAATTATTTTAGCTGTTGAAAACTCAAATAGCATCAGGCACAAAATGAATCAACTGTGATGTGTATATGACAATGGAAAGTGGTGGGGAAAGTAGAGAGTCAGAGGACACCTGCCATGCTTAAAGGCAGTTCAACTTGTGTTGTTTTTAAATTACCAAGGCCAAACAAAACACATATTCAAGCCAGATTCAGACCACCTGGCTGCCAGTTTGCTGCTTCTGAAATACACTGTTTTCCACTTAAATGTCAGTTTCCCAGTGCTTTACTCTTCAGTGCTTTATTAATGTTTTCCACATATAGCCTTAAGCCTTTAGGGTATAATCGACAGTAATTGCCTCCTTGAATCGCTCCTTCTTCCTTTCTCTTCCTAAATTCCCAGATTTGGCACACATGTATGTAGTGTCATTGGAACGGTTTGTCAGCAATCCAGCAGCAGCCCATCACAGCAATGCCACCAGGAAATGTACATTTCTATGACTGAGTTCACTTCTTAAAACTGGAAGCTCATGGAGTATTTTACTGTTTGCCAGGCCTCAAACTAAGACTGGACCTAATATGGATTGCTTCTTTCCACTATACATATTTATTTACTCAACAAATTTGGTATGCATGACTACAATTTTTTTTATACCTATTATAGCAATAGTGGGCCCTTTAGTACAACTAAATGAAACTTAAAATACTATTACCTGAAAACCAAGTATTACAAAGGTAGAACTTAAAGGCAGCCCTGAGTTTCCTCGTGTGGTGTGGAAATCAGCCTCAGTTGTTTGTAGTTACAACATGCACTAGAACAGCAGGATAGCAGGACTTAACACATCTGCCTACAGACTTAGTCAAATGTCCAGAAATAAAAGCAGGCTTACAGTGTCAGCAATAAGGATATTTCTCTACTTGTTCATAGATTTATGCTTATGTATTATATTATTAAGACAATATGTAATGTTTACTTTCAACGTGCCAAGTACAGTGCTGTTTCTGATTCCATCCCCCTCCCCTTTTTAAAAATGTGCATGGGTTTGGCCAACAAGCAAGAAAATAAACAAACATTTCAAATCAAATCAGAAAAAAAAACCTCTAGCAAGAGCCTTTGCCTGTAGTGGTAGGAGTTTTACATGTAGTGGCATAAAACTCTTATCTTCCCTTTCTGTCTGCAGCATTCTAGCTATGAGAAATAAGTCAAAACTTAGCTTTAAAAAAGTTATAAAAGCAAAGAAGTTGTAACACAAGAAGAGTGCAAAAGGAAGCATTTAGAGGTCTTGTGTTGCCAAGGCAAGAGGGTGATCAGGAACTGTTTTTGGAGGTCACTTTTGGCCTTCTAAATCCATCATTTGCATTTCCCAAGATCAGTCTTCCATTATGCTAGTGCCCAATGCTATGAAAGATGAAGGCTTTAGGGTTTCCCAGTTCTCAACACCGTCACACAATCTTCCATGTCCGGGTGCTGTGGTTTCCCCTGTGATTTGTTCTCACCGTATTTATAAAACTTTTGCTTATTGTCCCTCAACATGCTCTGTTGATTTTAAACCATTTACCTTCTTTCCAGTCTCCTATTTCATGAATCAGTTAGGTTCCATCCTTTTTCTCTTCTTTCCTTCTTATCATCCTCCTGGGGTTTAAATGCCATACTTTCAACTCGTCCAAACACTACACATCTGACGTCTTTCATGAAGACATTGATCTGACTTCTTTCTGGAGTCCCAAAACACTAAAATCTGCAACTCAGAACATATTTTGAAACTGGTTTCAGATTTATATTGGTTAGCCCCCGACAATTAACAATCAGGGAGCATTTCTCTTTCTCTTTCTTCACATGTACTCTTTCCGTGTGGCATGGCACAGAGTGTATCAGAACTGCTCATGTATATTATTACATAATCCTATTGTAATTTTGCCTTAGGTATGTGTGTGTGTATATATACACATATATACATATACATATATATACATATATACATATACATATATACATATATACATATACATATACATATATACATATATACATATACATATATACATATACATATATACATATATACATATACATCTATACATATATACATGTACATATATATATACACACACACACACACATATATACATATATATATACAGGCTGAGACTTCTCAATTATGTACATGTAACTCAGTGTTCTACAGTCAAGATTACAACTTCCCCATTTCTGTGCACATTTATCCCTAGAGTTCTTACCCTTCCTCCTAATGTATAACCCTCTAAATGTCCTCCTTTCTCCAGGATAGAAAATGGTTAATTCCCTAACCCTGCCATTTTACTGTTTTAAGTGCCTTGGAGTTCACTTCAGAATGATTTCAGATTCACTTATAATTCTCATCCCCTTTAACTTAGCTTCTACCATGCTGCCAGAGTTAACTTTCTAAAAGACGAAGCCAATTGCACCATCCCCCTAATTATTGAACACCCTTTCAACTCTCCAATGCTTCAGAGACACAGAACTGCTTGCAGTCCCCATGACAGGCTCTTTCATAACTCTGGATCTTTACACATTTTTAATCTGACTCCAGAGTCAGTCCTTGAAAGCACCAAGCAGAGATCAGCTTTCTGTCCTCTGTATTATTTGGTACCTTAACATATTTCACATTTAGCACTGATTGAAACTGCATTAAGATCATTTAGGTGTGTATCCATCTACTATGCTATACTATCAGCATTTCACAATAGAGAAGGCTGCTCTTAACCAAAATCAAAAGCCAGTGGAATGGAACTTTTCTCTACAGATTGGAAGCAGAAATAATGATTTAGCTAGCGGAGAAGATGCAAAAAAAATCTGATATCCGTGAATATCCTATAAAAATATGATATTAAAATGGACAAGAAATGGAACTACTTTATTTGGCTGATGTCAGGAATGTGAGAAAAAATTGGAAAACAAATGGAGTTATGAGAATGATGAAGACTAAGGATTTTGCTGCTAAATGGAAACAGTCAGAACTCTTGGCTCAAAATAGCAGCCAGGCCTCATTAGAGAAGTTTAGACCCTGCCAATGAGGGCTGGATGGTAGCCTGCTTCCCTGAAAACTATTTGCTTATTTAGGAGATTTAGGCCCAGTGTACCCAAAGTCTGAAAATATTAGTTCAAAAAAAAAAAGTATAAGTTTTTCCTCAAAACAATCAAAAGTTTTACGGGGCTATCCAGAAAGTAAGCACAGGATGAAATATGAGTGGCAGTAATGATTGGAAGGGACAGATGTTGTCATAAGACACATGTATTTACTCTATGCATATTGACTGAGTATCCACATTGTGCCAGATCCTGTGGAAGGCAAAGGGGATACGTTTACAAAGGTGTCTTCGATTGTGACCCTTCTTTCAATGAACTCTCAGATTTGTAGAAAAAAATACATTCAAAAAACTGGTTTCCATATTGTGGAATACATGAATAAGTTAGAAAGGTAGCCAAAAAAGAGGAACAAGGACAACTGGACCAGGAGCAGGCATTTGCTGAGATGGGAGTGTGGTGTGGAGGCAGTATATTACAGAAGGTTTTACAAAAAAAGCCATGAGCTGGAACCAAGAGGTGAGTTAAAAAAAAAAAATGCAGTGGTTAGTGATGCCCTCAAATTTTAATAGAAATCATAATTAAATGCTTGCTTTTTTACTTTTTAAAATATTCTCAAAGTTTTCTCCAGTTTGCAGGCTCTAAATTAAGTTAATTTGTATTAAAAAGAGTCTTCAAGTAAATCAAGTGTAAACCATGTGTAGAAGGAAAAAGTCTCTTGAATTATGTAACATATTTACACATGGTTAATTTTTCCATTGAAAAAATGCTGTCTGCTTCACTATTACTCTCTTTGTCTCGGAATGGAGATGTTACAAGAGATGGTTAATTTTAATTTTTCAGTATTTACTTGTATTTGTGAGTGACACAGCAACAAGTACCGCCAGAGTCAGTACTTCCCTGAGAAAATATCCAGTGAGTTTCCCAAATTTATTAAGAATTATAAACTGGTGGAGCACATGACTAGCTAACAAATAGTTTGTGCATCTTTGTTAATTCATACATTCATTCATTCATGAATTTCCATTTAATGCAACAGTACTCTGACTGTAAAGAGTTAATAACTAAAGAGATTTATGTCTGAACTAGCTGAGATATTTAAAATTTAGTTCAACAAATATTGGTTGGTGACGATGACGACTTGTGCTCTCCCAGTTGCTGAATCAATTCTGTAAACTACAGATTTTTAATTTCCAGGGCTGTGAATCTGACATGTTTTATCAACAATCATATAGAAAATCTAAAGCACCAAGAGAAAAAAAATTATTCCATTACATTTGTTCATTTATCTAGAACTTATTACCATAGCATATGATGTGTTAACTCACTTGTAGAATAAATATGGTGGTGAGAGAAAGAAAATTAACATATGTGGAAGACTGCCCTATTAAAGGAGGAAATGTTGATGGTTACTGGATAAGCATTCCTTTTCTACCTGGGGAAGCCCAGTCCCCATTGATGTAAGACCTGGGATCACAAAGATGAAGGCTTAGGAAGGAATATGGATTTTCTGGTTGAAAAAAAATAATAGAGCAGCTAACGGACAAATGTCGGCAAAGGAAACTTACTACTCATAACATTTATGCTTTTGCTTTTTCTGTATCAGATCTGCCATAGGTTTAACAGCTCATAAACTGAAGCTAACTTTCTGAATGATCATTTAATTCTTGAAAAGTAACCATAAACTGAAGAAGAAAAAATACTGATATATTAATCCTGGCAGCAGGCAGCAATTCTTGGCCCAAAAGCTTAATGGGGCTGAGCTGAATGGGACGTAACAAGATGACTATCCTAACAAAATACAGTCTGTGTCCTCCGATGGATGAGGAATGTTCTTTCCCCATTCTCATTTGAACACAGGAGAACATAAAGTGCCAGTTAAACTAAGTAATGTGGCATAACTAAATTACAGGGGTTTTTTTCAGTTCTCCAATAGAGTATAAAACTCCTCAAACTGGAAGTATGTTTTAATCAAGGGTCTGAATAAGCAGTCCCTCATAGTTCTGCAATATCTGAGTTAATAGAAATATTTTCTTTAGAATCCTCACCTCTGTAAAACTGCATTAACAAAAGCTATACACATATGAAAGTTATATAAAGAAAGTGGGCATATATTGGGCTTTTTGAGGTGAACTTTTAACTTTATTAAATAGCTTTGAAAGAAATGTGGAAAGAAATTAATTTGCAATTAGGTTTTAAGCAATTGCTTTTAAATTTTGCAAATGCAGATATTTAATTTTGCTACCTGACTGGCATAATACTTGTTTTTTGAATAGGGTTAAACAATTTATATGATGTATGATACAGCTTTGGAAAGTTTTATTTGTTTTATTGGGTAATTTGTATTAGGTATGGGGGAGGTGGTCTAAAGCTTTGCATTTAGTGATTGCAGAGGAGGCCCAAGCACACAAAAAATTCTGCACTTTATTTCACTGGGGTGAATCCACCATGACCTGGAAGGCTCACCTATAGATAAGATGGTTTGGCCTCAATAACACTTTGAATCTTTACACTCTCTGGGGTTTTGCATACTCCTTTAGACACAGGTCTTTGTCATTAATGAGAGTCGCATGAGTGGATCCCTGAATGACACTTTGGAGAATGGTGGGACAAGTTTTTAACAAGCTAACCCTTCTGGCTATAACATAAAAGGGAACTCTGTGTTTAAGATAGTGTGGGAATAAAAGACAGAGGTAATTTGCACTGCTGAAGAAATAATTATTAGTTCCACATTGCTTTCCATGTGGTAGGTGGAAGAGAGGGGAAAGAGTGTGTTCATGTCTAGGAAATTGCTGTTTATTTTTCTTGCTGATAATCTGTAAGATTAGGGATACCCTTCTAAAATTTCAGATTGCCCCAGCTGATTCTATGACAGCACTTTAGAAGGAAATGTCAACAAATTTTTCTCTTCCTCATAATGACTGCCTATTTTAGAAAAACTTTGATGCTATTGCACAGATAAATTCTCTGGATCTATATCTTACCAAAGACACCCTCCCTACAATGGGAGAGAGTATGAAGTGGATATGGTGCAAGGACAGGACTAGGAATTCAAGGGACAAAAATCTCCATTTTGCCTAAAAAAACACCATGTTATTTTAAACTATGTGACAGCTCCCTGGGTTTTCATATATTTAAAACCTGAGGTTCTGAGGTTAAATTATCCTTCCAATATCACATAATTAGAAGCCAACTGGGGCTGAATGATGCTCTTCTGAAGTTAAATTATCAGTGTACCTTCCATTACCCTATACTGCCTCTTACATTGCTACACACTCTTGTAAGTAGTATTTATTTTTGTAATAACTAAGATAAAATTTAACTTTATTGTAAATGAACTACACATTTATCAAAATGAAAGTGTACAAAAATAGTATTTTAGATATTTTAGATGAGAATACAAAGATTTGACATTCATATTTATAATGATGTTTATTGATACTTCGAAAGAGAAATACGGCTGGTTAACCAAACTGATAAAAAATCTCAAACCTCACAATTTCTCAAATAAATACAACTGAAAAACAAAAGTTGCAGTATTTTCCTTTATCTTTAATTTATCCCTTATCATCCTTACAAGCGTATTCAGAAGAGTGAGTTCTTGCCTATCCCCTAGATGAAAAGGACAGACCAGAAGCTATTGGTTGGAAGGAAAAAAGGCAAGAGGTTACCACAAATACTCTCTTTGCTTGGCTGCCACTCAGGTATTCGCAAATGATTAAAGCTTGATCTTTCTCTTGGCAATCTTTTTGGGTGCTTCAGAAGCCTGTATTCAGGTTGGGCTTCTCTCTCCTACAAAACTATGGCCTGCAGGAATGCATCTCTCTGAGTGTGAGGGGCTTCTCCTTCCAATAATATTACCTTGCCTCCAGGTTCCCTCTGGTGAAGTCTGTACACCTCCCCAGCATGCCTGGCCTAAATCACCTCGTGGCACTTCTGTCTCATATGATTCTTCTTTAGTTTCCATAACAAACTCAGACAGCACTGCTCACTCCCATTAGTACCCAGCTAATTCCTCAAACTGGACATTTCTCAAGAGTAAATCAGATTCCAGTCCACTTGATCCTCCAACAGAATGAGACACAACTCAGGATTTCCCATTTGCACAGAGAAGGTTACTTCATAAGATTTGAAAGGAGAAGCAGGTACTCCAGCTCTACCTCACTTAGAAGATGAGTCTGATACACAGAAAACTAGCAGCACCCTCCCAAAATAAAAACCTATTTACAACCCTTTCTCCATCTGCTCTCTCAGTTTTTTTTTTTTTTTAGATAATCTATGTGGATAAGAGATTTAGGAATCATCTAGCCAGGTCTTGGCAACCTACTTTTTGTAAATCCGGCAGAATAATCTGACTTATGTCTCACTGACATTTATTATTTTAAAGCATTGAGCTAAATTTTCCTTTTAATATCTTGTTACAGATGTAATACTCTCTAGTTTTGAAAGTATGGTAAAATGTCCTTCTCAAAAATTGTTGACATGAATTTAAATGGAAAAACCTTCTGGCAATGTGAATTACGAATTTTCTAATGGCTATATTCTTTGATTTACAAATTTTATTTCTGAAAATCTAGTCTAAGTATATAATCCTGAATGCAAAAAAAAACCTATACATAAAAGTTACCCTCAAAAATATATCAAAAACAAGCTAGATAGAAACAGCATGTAAGTGATTAAGTAAAGTAATAGAAACCCAGGTAATGAAATATTATACAAGCAGGAAAATGTTTATGAAGTTTATATAATAATAAGGAAAAGCAATGATAATTCAGTAAAAAATGTAAAAGTTAGGCTTTAAATTTTTGCCTGTAGTATAAAAATAATCACGTTAAAATGTTTTTTAAAAGAATATCTCAAATATATTTGCATACATTTTTTAAAGTTCAGGAATGTACCATAGTACTAACAGTGATTATCAATGAATGTTTTGATGTTAGGAAAGGTTTTCCTCCCCTTATTACTATGTATTTTAAAATTTTCCTACACTAAGCATATATTTCTTTTAAAATGCTGCAAATAATAGTTAAAAAATAAATGCAAAGCATTAAAATTGGAAATAATAACCATGACACATTTTATCCTTGGAAGACATAATCTAAAATGCTTATTCCTTTCTCATTTTCCACATCAAGTATGATTCTAAATCTTGTAGACTTTGCATCCAAAATGTCTTTAACCTCATTTTCTCTTTTCCAGGGCTTTACACTACTCTTACATATCCTCTTACTTCCTCTTACTCTTAACACCACAACCATTGTACCAGATCCCTAACCAGTCTCCCTGATTTCCAGATGTTTCTCTGACCTTGGTTCAAATCCTTTCTAGCTTTATGAGTTTCAGGCATATTACTTATAGATAAGCATCAGCTTAACTCTTTATAAAAATATACTTTGGGCCATGTGTGGTGGCTCACGCCTGTAATCCCAGAACTTTGAGAGGCCGAGGCAGGCAGATCACCTGAGGTCAGGAGTTTGAGACCAGCCTGGCCAACATAGTGAAACCCCATCTCTACTAAAAATACAAAACTTAGTCGGGCATGGTGGTGCATGCCTGTAATCCCAGCTACTTTGGTGGCTGAGGCAGGACAATTGCTTGAACCTGGGAGGCAGAGGTTGCAGTGAGTCGAGATCATGCCACTGCACTCCAGCATGAGTGACAGAGCAAGAGTCTATCTCAAAAAAAATATATATATATATATATAAAATATATATAATTCTACAGTTCTCTAAGGAGTATATAAAAAGAGGTTATATACCTCTTTTAGTGTTTGGCCAGTAGTGGCTGTTCAATAAAGGCAACTCTCATTATTATAATTTCAACTATGTTATTTTTCTGTACTTTTAATGTTGCTATGTTGTACACTTTAAAATACAGACTTTTGATACAGTCATTTAAGATCCTCCAAAATATGATATCAAGTACCTCTTCCACTTTATTTCACAAAATTGAACCCTCAGCTTCAAGCAAAGTGGATGACTTTCTGCTGCCTGGCCACACTCTTTTGTCCTTCCGTGTTGGTTCCAAAACTTGGCTTATTCCCACAACTCCATTGATCCCTCTACCTTCTATTCCTCCCTGTCATGCTCCACCTTTCTGAAATGTCATATCTTATCTGAAACCTTTCTGAACCCCGAAACCAAATTGGGTTACTAATTTCTCTGAACCTTCACAATATTTTTCAATATCCTTAGGATATATAACATTCCATTCATCATCCTGGTTGGATAACTCTGATCGTCAGGGCTTAGCTTGAAAAGCAACATCCTCAGAGAGGCTGCGTCTGCCCAACCAAACTAAAGTAGGCCCTAGGCCACTATCGTATTTTCCAGTATTTTTAGTTACTCAGTTTGTCTCCCTTCTTTTTTCCTACCACTTTGCCAGTAGATTTTTTACTTCTCAAAAACAAAACTGTTTTCCTTAGCAGTCCCTAGTACTGTATCTTTCAAACAATGAATGTTCAATAATTGTATGAAATTGCATTGTCAAAAATGAAATCTGTATCATCTACACTAAAGCTGGTAAGAAAGCTTCTGATTTGAAAATTGTTACTAAAATCATAAGTTATCCTCTCCACATCAACATACACATTCAGCATTCACACACTCACATTTATTCACACACATTTGCACACATGCTATTCATAGACATTTACACACACCATTCACACATTCATTTATACACATACATCATTCACACATTCACAGACACCACTTGCCCACACACCCCATTCACACACTCACACTAATTCACATACACATTCATTCACACAAACACACCCCTCTGGGTTCTTGGTCTCTGCCATAATTTACATAATGTTCAGTGAGCAAGTATGGCAGGCACCAATTATAGGAAACTGGAAATGCTCTACCTGGAACTCTCAGTGGAAGCCATGATCTGTTGTATTTGGAATGTACGGAAAAGACCATGGAGAGAAAGGGAGAAAAAAACGGTGATGTGAATGTTAAGTATAAACCTTTGGGAGCAATAACACATTCAGTATAGCTCACTTGATAGTATAGTTTAGTAAAGTCTGATAGAGAATCCAAACCAATGCAAAGTTAGAAAAAAATAGAAATTTGAATAGAAAAAATAGAAATATGAAGAAGAGCAATTATGCAGAATCTATAAAACTATAGCCTTCTTCAGCAAGAATTTTGTTGTTCATTTGAGACTTCTAGGAAACATAGTTTGGGTTTTTAAAAATATTTTCTTAGGGAAAAATAATATAAAAAGAAAATAGAGTAACAATTTTAATAAAAATATAAACCATAAAATAGACAGCTATATACTGTGTTTTAAAAGTTAATCGATACTAAATTCAAAAGCATAAAAAAGAAGCTGTCCCCCAATTACAGAATTCCACACTCAAATTGCTTCAAAAATACTTCTGAGTAAATAAAGATGCTTGTACCTTCCACGATCTTCACTGCAGCCCCTCAGCTTTTATCAGAAAACTTGAACACCTATTAACTCTTCTCTTCCTCTATCTTCACCCTCTGATACTCTTTAGATTTTTTTCCCGTCAGCATTTAAACACATTCAGTGTTTCCCACTGTAATCAAAACCCCTCCTCCAACACATTTATCTCCTATCTTCTGTTTTTTCTCTCCCTCCCAAATTATGGCAAAATTTTACAAAATTGGTTACACATTCTTTCTCCATTGTTCTCACCTCTTACTACCATGCTCTCTTTAACTTGAAATACATTAATTTTGTAATATTTCTACAATGACCTCTGTGGTAGGTTGAATAATACCCCCTCTCCAAATGCCCATGTTCTAATTCTGAGATTCTGTTAATATATTACCTTAAATGGCAAGAGGGACTTTGCAAATATGATTAAATTTAATGATCTTAAGATGGGGAGGATAGTCTGGATTATGCAGATGGGTCAAACGATGTAATCACATGTGGCCTTAAAATAGGCAGAGGGAAAAGCTGCTACATGAGAGTAGCAGGAGATATGACATAAGAAAGAGGTTGGGGCCGGGTGCTGTGGCTTACAGTAACACCAGGACTTTGGGAGGCCAAGGGGCGAGTATCGCTTGAGCCCAGGATTTCAAGCCAAGCTTGGGCAACATAATCAGACCTTATCTCTGAAAAAGAAAAAATTAGCCAGGCAGGGTGGAGCACACCAGTTTTCCCAGCTACTTGGGAGGCTGAGATAGAAGGACTGCTTGAGCCCAGGAGGTTGAAGCTGCAGTGAGCCATGATCATGCCACTTCATTTCAGCCTGGGCAACAGAGTGAGACCCTGTCTCAGGAAAAAAAAAAAAAAAAAAAAAAAAAAAAAAAAAAAAGAGGTTGTAGTGATTTGAGGAAGGTCAGGAGCCAAAAATTGCAGCCAATCTTTCGAAGCTAGAAAAGGCAAATAAATGAAGAAATGACAGGTGTGCTAAAATCTCAGAATTTACCACTGTGGAATTCATCCATGTATTTCAAAACCACATATACCCCAAAAGCTATTAAAATAAAAAATATATATTTTTAAAGCTAGTAAAGGCAAAGAAACAGATTCTCCCCTAGAGACTTCAGAAGGAATCAGCCCTGCCAACACCTTTACTTCAAGGTGTAAAGCTGATTCCAGACTTCTGATCTCCAGGACTGTAAGAGGATAAATGTGTTGTTTCAAGCTGCCAAATATGTGCTAATTTATTACAGCAGCAATAGGAAGATAATATAGCCCCATACACTAAGTCAAATGGAGGACAACTCCTAGTCTTCCTCTTTTCACTAGCAACCTCTTAGTTCTTTAAATACCACTAGGCTTTTTATTAGATCTTTGGCTGATTCTTCTCAGACTCCTTTGCTTACTCCTCCCTTTCTACCAAAATAGTACATGTTAGAGTTTCTTGAGACTCAGTCTAATTTTTTTTCTTTTTCTGAGTCTTACATCTCCTCAGGAAAACATAGCACCACTGAGTGCTTTGGCGACCTATAGAGAACTTCAATCTTTGGTCACAGCATTAAGAGCTCTTGGTTTCACAGTCCCATGAGCCCTCTTTAAAATGGCCTAAAGACTCCATCTAAAACCACACCATTTTTCACTTTCTAAGCAATCTTATCTACTCTGAAATCTCTTGAAAGCCATATCCCAAGTCCATCTGCTTAGTTACAAGTATATACACCTGCTTACTTTAGTTCCCTACTCAATTATCACACAGACATCCCAAATTTAATGTATCTACAAGTGAACACATTCCTTTCCTTCAAGCTTGTTTTATTTCCAGTATTTATTAATAATCTCAACAAAAGGTACCACCAGGTTTTCTAATCAAAAACTTGGGATTTATTATATATGTCCCCTTTCCTCCCCTACCATATACAATCAACTACCAAGTCTGATAAAGTCTGCCACCTAAATGCCTATTATGGCCAATATCAATGAAACTAATCTAGTTCAAATCACAATCTCAGATATGACTAAATGAATGCAGTGGTCTTATGACATACCCACCCCCAACAGTGCACAATGTAGCAACACTAATTCAATTATGTTCAACCCCCCCACATACACAGCCATTCCCCCACATAATAGGCGCAGTGATATTTAAACACACACACAGTCACACACACAAATCCTATATTACCATGGACTTGCTTAACAATCTTTGCTCTTCGGAAATAATGTGATTCAGGAAATCTTTCCTTTAGACTTTGGTCCCTGCCTCATTCTTTATTTTCATTTCTCACTATTCTATGCATTTCTCTTAAATCACCTTCATGGTCCCCTTCTTTAGATCATTGTACTTTTCATTTTCTTTTTTCACAATTCTGGATCATGGAACTCTGAAAGTCTCTTTTGTGTGGAATTATTTCCCCACCGTCCCCTTGTTTTGCCTATCTTATTACCTAACTAGGTCCTATTCATGCTTCGTTCTCCTCTAAAACGTCAGGGACGTGTTCTCTGATATCCTCTCCAAAACTAGGTTAGAGTTTCCTGCTATGTGCTTCCATATTAAACTACACTTTGACTTCAAAATGCATATTGTATTTAAATATACTTAAGAAACATTGTCTTCTCCCAGTAGATATTTTTTCCTTTTTAAGCAGCATTATAAAGTATAAATGAGGTACAATAAATTGCCATATTAAAAGTATAAAATTTCTTAAGTTTTCACATATATGGATACAGCCATGAAACCATCATAACAACAAAGATAGTGAACACATTCATAACCCCAAAGTTTCCTCTTGCCCTTTATTCTAACAAAGCCATACCATATTTGTCTTGTTCCTAATATTCCTGGCACACAGTGGCATTCAAAATATATTTGATAAATGAATTAAATAGCAAAATTGTTCATCAAAGGATTATAAGCACCAAAAGCAATGTGTCTTTGCTTTTGCAACTTTTGTAAAATAATGCAACCCTATGCATCACTGAAGATTATGCTTTATGAGAACGATACATTTTATTTTAATAAATTCAAGTAGAAAAATCAGATTAAACAGATTTATAAAATATGACTCTGAACACATATATTTACGTAGATTTATTTATGTGTAGCTAGAAAAGATAATGGACACTGACACAAAAACTAGCAATGGAGAAATTGCAGGTGATTTTAATTTTCTTCTTTGTGCTTCTCTGAAACTTTTAAAGACCATGTGTCATAATACGTTGAATGGGACCTTTCCTGCATTTTAAAATTTTGGCTAAAGCCCCGTGCTGTGGACAAGAAGTAGTAAGTATTTCCACATTCTAATCAAAACAGCCAAAAAGCTGTCAGATTCCCCTCTCTTGAGTTTGCTAAGAGGTAGCCAAATTGGTCTTTCTGCTGTCATACTCAACATTCTATCCAGTGTACAAAAGCTAACATCCTAATTTTGTTGAAGGGGAAAGTTGGCAGAAAGTAAGCCATTCTAGTTTATTTTCCACCCCATCCCATATCTGAAAGAAAGGCAAAGGGTGCCATTCCTTTAAGTGATTATTATACTCCAAAAAGAACTACTTTTAGAGATTAAGGATGGCATAAGAACTGGCATTGTTAACCCTGGCTGGATGCTTGCTGAGCTGCATTCGTGCACAGGCTCACACATGCTGCCACCTGAGTGGAGTATGGTAAGAAAAGTCTTAGGAGCTTGAGGCTGTATCCTTTGGAATTTTAGAGTTACTGTCTTGCAATTTTTTTCAAGGCAGAAGTTTGACCACAGAGAGGGCAGCAAGAGTCAGCCCACCTTCAGAAAAGATACACTAGTTTCCTATGTGGGAAGTGGATCTACTAAGGGAGGAGACCACCCCTCACATTGTCTTATGCCCAATTTCTGCCGCCAAAGAAAGAAAAAGTAAAAACTAAAAGGCAGAAATGAAATCCACAGGCAGACAGCCTGGCGCCCGACCCTGGGCCTGGTAGTTAAAGATCGACCCCTGACCTAATCGGTTATGTTATCTATAGATTACAGCCATTGTATAGAAATGGACTGTGAAAATCCCTATCCTGTTTTGTTCCGATCTAATTACTGGTGCATGCAGCCCCCAGTCATGTACCCCTTGCTTGCTCAATCACGACCTTCTCACGTGCTCGGCTCTTGAGACAGGAGTCTTGCCGATACCCCCAGCCGAATAAACCCCTTCCTTCTTTAACACGGTGTCTGAGGAGTTTTGTCTGCAGCTTGTCCTGCTACACAACAAAAAGTGGCAAGCTCGGGCATCTCCATGTGGCTTTCTTGGACTAAAAGGGCTTTCTGCCATGGCAGGGGAACACTAGCAGTAACGAGTGGTGAGATGAACCAATGTGGGCAAGAGCTGAGTTGCTAACTAGAGAGTGATGCAATACAGTTGTTCAATGGGGACCCAAAAGAGCCCACCTGTGCTCCATGGACAATTCAGCATTTAGCATGCGAACCCCTCACAGGGTATTGAGGACTAAAAGAGAACAAAATGAGCATCAATTAAACCTGTTTTTTCCTATTTACACAATTCCACACATGACCCCTTCTCCTGCCTTGACCTTGGAAGATTCAGAAGATGATAAATTGAGGATGACTAGGTGGAGATATAGAACACAGTGAGGTAGGCAGTACGGTTCCTTTCTATGGACGGGGCTTAAGGCCCACAGGCCTGGCAGTTCTCCGGTGTCTTTCGATCCCACACGTTCCGCTGTTGAACTCCTCAGGTGGATGGGAGGCAGGACTAGATTGCAGCTCCAAACAGAGCACCTTGTAAAAGTTCGCATTGTGAATTATAGCTCCAAACTGACTGCAAGAAGAAACCAGCAATCCCGAGAGGACCCACAGACCCTCTGAAGGAAGCGGACTGCTCCTGTAGGACCCAGGAGACACCCCAAATACTGTGAGTGCCCCAACTGTAGAAGTGGGAAAGGAAGACCCTCCTCCCCCAAACACACACCTCCACTGGAGAAGTTGAAAGTCTGTTTGTGGGAGAAGCTGAGTCAATTTAGAGAGCCAAGCGAAATACAGGGTAGAGGAAGTAGCAGAAAGGCCCTGGGAGCTCACTGTGCCCCTGAGTAGGCCATTCCTGCCTGGCATCCCAGGGATCCATTGGGAGGGTGACCAGAGGAGCAGGAGGTAAAACTCCACAGGGAGAAGGAAATCTGTAGCTGAACTTTGTAACAATTTGAAGAGGGTGAGAAGCGTCCTGGCCAGAACTCCAGGGAGGGTGAAAATCCAGTGTGCGGACTCCACAGGTGGGGGAAGAACCAAGCCCTTTTCTTTCACAGCTGGGAGGCGGGTAGCCCAGGGCAAATTTTCAAGCCCAACATGCTTTCCACCTGGAAACAGACTGGGGGTTGTTGGGGTGTGCATGATGGGGGTGAGACTGGTGCTTCAGTTTGCGTGGGAGCTGCGTGAGGCCTGTGACTACTGGCTTTCCCCCACTTCCCTGACAACCTGCATGATTCAGCAGAGGCAGCCACAATCTTCCTAGGTACACAACTCCAGTGACCTGGGAATCTCACCCCCATCCCCCACAGCAGCAGCAGCAAGACTCGCCCAAGGAGAGTCTGAGCTCAGATGCCTAGACCTGCCCCCACCTGATGGTTCTTCCCTACCCATCCTGGTAGCTGAAGACAAAAGGCATATAATCTTGGGAGTTCTAGGGCCCAACCCACCACCAGTCCCTCTCCACACTACTACAGCTGATGCTTTCTGGAAAGCATCACCTCCTGGCAGGAGGCCAACCAGCACTAAAACAGGCCATTAAACCACCAAAGCTGAGGACCCCCATGGAGTCCATTGCATTCCCCTCAACCATCTTCACTGGACCAGGCACTGGTATCCGTAGCTGAGAGACCCATAGACAGTTCACATCACAGGATTCTGTGCAGACAACCCCCAGTACCAACCCAGAGCTGGGCAGACTCACTGGGTGGCTAAACTCAGAAGAGAGACAACAATCACTGCAGTTCGGCTCACAGGAAGCCACATCCAAAGGAAAAGGGGGAGAGCACTACATAAAGGGAACACCCCATGGGATGAAAGAATCTGAACAACAGCCTTCAGCTCTAAACCTTCCCTCTGATGGAGCCTACCCAAATAAGAAGAAACCAGAAAACCAACCCTGGTAATATGACAAAACAAGGCTCTTTGACACCCCCAAAAAATTACACAAGTTCCCCAGCAATGGATCCAAACCAAGAAGAAATCCCTGATATACCTGAAAAAGAATTAGGGAGGTTAGTTATTAAGTTAATCAGGAAAGGACCAGAGAAAGGTGAAGGCCATTGCAAGGAAATCCAAAAAATGATACAAGAAGTGAAGGGAGAAATATTCAAGGAAACAGATAGCTTAAAAAAAATCAAAAATTCAGGAAACTTTGGACACACTTTTAGAAAGCCTCAGCAATAGAACTGAACAAGTAGAAGAAAGAAATTCAGAGCTTGAAGACAAGGTCTTCTAATTAACTCAAATCAAACTAACAAATACAAAGAAAAAAGAATAAGAAGATATGAACAAAGTCTCCAAGAAGTCTGGGATTATGTTAAATGACCAAACTTAAGAATAATCCGTGTTCCTGAGGAGGAAGAGAACTCTAAAAGCTTGGAAAACATTCAGGGGAATAATCAAGAAAAACTTCCCTGGCCTTGCTAGACACCTATACTTCCAAATACAAGAAGCACAAAGAACACCTGGAAAATTCATTGCACAAAAATCTTTGCCTAGGTGTATTTTCATCAGGTTACCCAAAGTTAAGACAAAGGAAAGAATCTGAAGAACTGTGAGACAGAAGCACCAGGCAATGTATAAAGGAAAACCTATCAGATTAATAACAGATTTCTTAGCAG
The DNA here is from genome assembly GCF_028885655.2 of Pongo abelii. Lineage (NCBI taxonomy): Eukaryota > Metazoa > Chordata > Mammalia > Primates > Hominidae > Pongo > Pongo abelii. Next base: position 112,700,040 of record NC_071991.2, read on the forward strand.
AAACCCTACAAGGTAGAAGGGATTGGGGCCTTATCTTCTGCCTCCTCAAACAAAACCATTATCAGCCAAGAATTTTGTATCCAGTGAAACTAAGCATCATATATGAAGGAAAGATACAGTCATTTTCAGAAAGATGCTGAGAGAATTTGCCATTACCAAGCCACCAGTATAAGAACTGCTAAAAGGAGCTCTAAATCTTTAAACGAATCCTGGAAACACATCAAAACAGAACCTCTTTAAAGCATAAATCACACACCTATAAAACAAAAATACATATTAAAAAGCAAAAACAAAACAAAACAGAAAACAAAAGTACACAGACAACAAAAAGCACAATGAATGCAATCTCACGTTTCAATACTAACATTAAATGTGAATGGCCTAAATGCTCCACTTAAAAGATACAGAACCACAGAATGGATAAGAACTCACCAACCAAATATCTGCTGCCTTCAGGAGACCTACCTAACACATAAGGACTCACATAAACTTAAAGTAAAGGGGTAGAAAGAGGCATTTCATGCAAATGGACACCAAAAGTGAGCAGGGGTAGCTATTCTTATATCAGACAAAACAAATTTTAAAGCAACAGCAGTTAAAAGAGACAAAGAGGGACATTATATAATGGTAAAAGGCCTTGTCCAACAGGAAACTATCACAATCCTAAACATATACATACCTAACAATGGAGTGCCCAAATTTATAAAAACAATTACTAATAGACCTAAGAAATGAGATAGACAGCAACACAATAATACTGGGGGACTTCAACACTCCACTGAGAGCACTAGACAGGTCCTCATGACAGAAAGTCAACAAAGGAACAATGGATTTAAACTATACCTTGGAACAAATGGGCTTAACAGATATATACAGAAAATTTCATCCAACAACTGCAGAATACACATTCTATTCAACAGTGTATGGAACTTTCTCCAAGATAGACCATATAATAGGCCATAAAATGTGCCCTCAATACATTTAAGAAAATTCATATTATATCAAGCACTCTCTCAGACCACAGTGCTCCTGAATGAGCATTGGGTCAAAAACAAAATCAAGAAGGAAATTAAAACATTCTTCAAACTGAATGTCAATAATGACACAACCTATCAAAACCTCTGGGTTATAGCAAAGGCAGTGCTAAGAGGAAAGTTCATAGCCTTGAGCATCTACATCCAAAAAACTGAAAGAACACAAGCTGACATTCTAAGGTCACACCTCAAGGAACTGGAGAAACAAGAACAAACCAAATCCAAACCCAGCGGAAGAAAAGAAATAACCAAGATCAGAGCAGAATTAAATGAAATATAAACAAAACAAAAAAAGATAAATAAAATAAAAAAATGTTTTTTTGAAAAGATAAATAAAATTGGTAGACCTTAGCAAGATTAACCAAGAAAAGAAGAGAAAAAATGCAAAATGCAAAATTCAAGTGACCTCACTAAGAAACAAAACAGAAGATATTACAACTGACAGCACTGAAATACAAAAGATCATTCAAGACTACTATGAACACCTTTATGCACATAAACTAGAAAACCTAAAAGAGATGGATGAATTCCTGGAAAAATACAACCCTTCTAACTTAAATCAATAAGAATTAGATACCCTGAACAGACTAATAACAGGCAGAAACATTGAAATGGTAATTAAAAAATTACCAGTAAAAAAATCCAAGATCAGGTGATTCACAGAAGAATGCTACCAGACATTCAAAGAAGAATTAGTACCAATGCTCTTGACACTATTTCACAAGAGAGAAAGAAGGAATTCTCCCTAATTCATTTTATGAACCTAGCATCACCCTAATACCAAAACCAGGCAAGGATATAACTGTAAAGAAAACTACAGACCAATATCCTTGATGAATATTGATACTAAAATTCTTAACAAAACACTAGCTAACCAAATCCAACAACATATGAAAAAGATAATCCACCATGATCAAGTGGGTTTCATACTAGGGATGCAGAGATGGTTTAACATATGCAAGTAAATAAATGTGATACACCACATAAACAGCATTAAAAACAAAAATCACATGATCATTTCAGTAGATGCAGAAAAAGTGTTTGACAAAATCCAGTATCCCTTTATGATTAAAACTCTCTGTAAAATTGGCACAAGGGACATACCTTAATTTAATAAAAGCCATCTATGACAAACCCTCAGCCGACATAATACTGAATGTGGAAAAGTTGAAAGCATTCTCTCTGATAACTGGAAAAACACAAGGATGCCCACTCTGACCACTCCTCTTCAGCATCGTAATGGAAGTCCTAGCCAGAGCAATCAGACAAGAGAAAGAAATAAAGGGCATCCAAATTGGTAAAGAGGAAGTCAAACTGTCATTGTTTGCTGATGATATGATCACTTACTTGAAAACCCTCAGGACTCCTCCAGAAAGCTCCTAGAACTGATAAAAGAATCCAGCAAAATTTCCGATACAAGATTAATGTACACAAATCAGTAGCTCTTCTATACAGAAATAGCAATCAAGCAGAGAATCAAATCAAGAACTCAACCCCTTTTACAATAGCTGCAAAAAAATAAAATAAAATACTTATGAATATACCTAACCAAGGAGTCAAAAGACCTCCACAGGGAAAACTATAAAACACTGCTGAAAGAAATCATGATCGACACAAACAAATGGAAACACATCTCATGCTCATGGATGAGTAGAATCAATATTGTGAAAATGACCATACTACCATACTGCCAAAACCAATCTAAAAATTCAACACAATCCCCATCAACATACCACCAACATTCTTCAAAGAATTAGAAAAAAAAATTTCTAAAATTCATATGAAACCAAAAAAGAGCCTGCATAGCTAAATCAAGACTAAGCAAAAATAACAAATCTGGAGGCATCACACTACCTGATTTCAAACTATGCTATAAGGCCATAGTCACCAAAACAGTGTGGTACTGGTATAAAAATAGGCATATAGACCAATGGAACAGAATAGAGAACCCAGAATTAAACTCAAATACTTACAGCCAACTGATCTTCGAAAAAGCAAACAAAAACATAAAGTGGGAAAAGGACACCCTTTTCAACAAATGGTTCTGGGATAATTGGCTAGCCACATGTAGGAGAATGAAACTACATCCTCATCTCTCACCTTATACAAAAATCAACTCAAGATGGATTAAAGACTTAAACCTAAGGCCTGCAACTATGAAAATTCTAGAAGGTAACATTGGAAAAACCCTCCTAGACATTGGCTTAGGCAAGGATTTTATGACCAAGAACCCAAAAGCGAATGCAATAAAAACAAAGATAAATAGATGGGACCTAATTAAACTAAAGACCTTTTTCACGGCGAAAGGAACAGTCATCAGAGTAAACAGACAACCCACAGAGTTGGAGAAAATCTTCACAATCTATAGATCTGACAAAGGAGTAATATCCAGAATCTACAACGAACTCAAACAAATCAGTAAGAAAAAAATGAACAACCCAATCAAAAAGTGGTCTAAGGACATGAATAGACAATTCTCAAAAGAATGTATACAAATGGCCAACAAACATATGAAAAAATGCTCAACATAACTAATGATCAGGGAAATGCAAATCAAAACCACAATGTGATACCACCTTATTCCCGCAAGAATGGCCATAATCAAAAAATCAAAAAACAGTAGATATTGGTATGGATGCAGTGAACAGAGAACACTTCTACACGGCTGGTAGGAATGTAAACTAGCACAGCTGCTATGGAAAACAGTCTGGAGATTCCTTAAAGAACCATTTGATCCAGCAATCCCACTACTGGTTATCTACCCAGAGGAAAAGAAGCCATTATTTGAAAAAGATACTTGCACATGCATGTTTATAGTGGCACAATTCACAATAGCAAAGTCGTGGAACCAACCCAAATGCCCATCAATCAACAAGTGGGTAAAGAAACTGAGATTATATCTATAGATATATATCTATATATATCTATAGATATATATACACACACACATATATATACACACACATATATATGTACAGAAACTGTGGTTATTTATATATATAGAAACTGATTATACATATATATTTTTATATGTATATTTATATATATTTATGTAGAAATATATATTTATATAGAAATATATATATTTATATAGAAATACATATATTTATATATTTCTATATATTTCTATAGAAATATATAGATTTATATAGAAATATGTAGATTTATATAGATTTATATAAATATATTTTATATTTATATATAATAGATTTATAGTTTTATATATATAATGGAATACTATGCAGCCATAAAAAAGGAATGAATTAACAGCATTTGCAGTGATCTGGATGAGATCAGAGAGTATTATTTCAAGTGAAGTAACTCAGGAATGGAAAACCAAACATCGTATATTCTCACTGATATGTGGGAGCTCAACTATGGGGATGCAAAGGCATAAGAATGATACAAAGGACTTTGGGGATTTGGGGGAGGAAGAGTGGGAGGGCGCAAGGGATAAAAGACTAAAAATGTGGTGCAGTGTATACTGCTCAGGTGATGGGTGCACCAAAATCTCACAAATCACCACTAAAGAACTTACTCATATAACCAAATACCACCTGTACCCCAATAACTTATGGGAAAAAAGTTTGCACTCGTGTTTCCACATATTTTTTAGTCTCCTCGAAATTCTTGCTGTCACTGATGTCTTATTTTCTTCCATTTTTATTGGATAATTTAATTTGTATTATATAATTTTTTCATTTATTGAAAACAACAACAACAACAAAGAACACAGTGAGGTAACAGACCATGCTTCCCTTCTTTGTGGTCCAGCCAATGAGTCAGACTTGATTCTAGAGAATGGGAGAAGACTTAAGCTGGGTGCAGTATTGAATTGTTTACATTCATTTGGGCTAAACCTATTTAAAGGTCACATTGAGGCTTAGTTGCCAAGGTAAGACTGTTCTTACAATGACCAGAAAGCCATGGTGTCTGTTGACAGTGTGACCCTTTAGTGCAGACAGGGACTTTAACAGCATGGTCCAAGGCACTTAGTGTAGATTATTATGTGCATTTCTTGTTTACATCGTCATTGAGTTTAGCCATTCTGCTATCCAATTATACATGTGTTAAACTTGTGTTATTTTTAAGTCATAAAGAACAAATTCTCAGAAGCCTTATTACAAAGCAATTCTCAGGGATGACGTTATAAAATTAAGGCATGGGTAAAAGTGTTGTATCAATATACTTTCATAGAACATCAATACTAGTTACCTTCTCCTCTAGATGTGGGCATCTAAGCATTGACCATAGTGAATGAGGATGACAGAGCTTTCTGAAGTTTCCTAGGCAGCATAGGCTTCTAAGAATATGTATGAATCAAGAGCAGGGACAGAGTACCTCAAAATATGACTAACTTAAGAGGATAGGATCCAATACAAAATGTGTTTGATTTCTATAATGAAAATAAGCAACATATATGCATATTTTAAGCACAGTGTTTTATGATGCTCTTTTCTACAGTTATGTGAATTCAGTGGAATGCAAATATTTGACCACAAAACAAATTCTGCTTTTACAATTTTCTCAAGATAGAATCTAGAATTGGAAATAATAGGCAAACTGTTACAAATAATGCTAAGCATCTTAATGTATATTGCTAGATTATTTTCTAAAGCTCAAAAGGAATTATAACCTCTTAGCATGTATTGAGTATTGACATCCTTTTCAAAATTGCTAACTCACTAAATAAGAGTATCTTATTAAACTTTGCACTTTTTTATTCTACTGTCCTTGAATGGTTCATTGTCCTCATTGCCATTTGTATTTATTGATACATTATTGTGATGTATCTATTTACATACTTTGCCCTTTTATGCTGTCAGGTTTTAGTGTCATTTTTTTCTGTTACTGATAAATTTAAAGGTACTTAAGATTTCTGTTAAATGTGGTTAATATAGTTGTATCAAAAGATGTTTCACTAATTTTTTATGCAGTAGTCACATAAGTTCAATTAATAAAGGAGCTTCATCCATTCATGTATTTATTCAATAAACTTAATCATTGATCAACTCCAGTGCTATGTAAAACAAGGACCATTCCCCAAGATGCTTATCAGAGAGAAGAGTTTGGCAAGTACCATAAAAGCAACCCAGGTTACATGTAGTAGTTTATATTAGTCTTCTTGGGCTGCCAAAACAAATCCCTCAGACTGAATGGTTTATGTAACAAAAACTGAAATTTATATTCTCACAATTCTGGAGACTGGAAAACCAAATTCAAGGTGTACAGCAGGGTTGGTATCCGGTGAAAGCTCTTCCTTTGTGTGGCAGATAGCCACCTCCTCACTAAGTACTCATAAGGCCTTTCCTAGGGTTATGCATACACAGGGAGAAAAAGAGAGAGAGAGAGAGCTCTGATGTCTCTTACAAGGATAATACTCCTATCAGATTAGGGCCCTACCCTTATGAAATAATTTACTTTTTTCCTCTGAATACAGCCAGCTGCATTTGGAGTTAGGGGTTTCATCACAGAAATTTGGGGTAGAGGGGAAACACAGACATTCAGTCCATAACATACTTTGAGTTATTCTCTCTTGGCAATGGTAAGAAAAATAGGAAATGTACTCATTTATTCATTCAGTGAACATTTATTGAGTGCCTAGTTCACACCAGGCACTAACTATGCTTAATGTTAGTAATAGTAGCTATTTTTCTGGAGGAGATAATAATCAAATGAAGAAAAAGAAGATATAAATCACAATGCAATTTGGATGCTGTAATATAACCACCACAAAGACTCTGAAAACACAAAAGAGGAAACAGATAAATATGTCTGTGGGAGTTGGGAAAGATAACACAGAAAAGCAAACATTTATTTGGGTCTTAAATGTTGGGTAGGATTGTGTAATGCAAAGAGAAAAAAACAGTTGTATCATGATCATGACGAGAATGGTTGCTCAGGCAATGTTTTGTGTTTGAGTCCTCACTTCTGAGTTGCAGATTTTTCTAAGACTCCTTTCTGAGTGGTGTGTTTGGAGCTTTGGATATACGTCTCACTCCGTCCTCATCTTCCTCTCACTAAAATTCTGTGAGTAAAATAATGGAAAGTAAGGGAAATCTGGCTATTGTTCTTGTCTTTCAAAGTTGGTGTTATCTGCAGTGCCCTCAAGAAAAACATTTCACTCTCATGTCATTTGGATATTGGTTTCAAGAAAATGCACCTCACACAGTGGTTAGGTTCTAAAGTCAACGTAGACATAAAGTGTGCTTATGATGGAAGCACACAAATCCTAACCAGCCATATAACTTTGTCTATGTCAAGAAACAATGTTTATCCTCCACTTGAATAACTCTTCCCAAAAAAGGTGAATATCTCGATTTAGATAGCCTAATAAGATTACTTTCGGTCCATTCTGAGATGGCCTAATAGGAACAGCTCCGGCCTGCAGTTCCCAGCATGATCGACACAGAAGATGGGTGATTTCTACATTTTCAACTGAGATACCTGGCTTATCTCACTGGGACTGGTTGGACAGTGGGTGCAGTCCACAGAGGGCTAGACAAAGCAGGGCGGGGTGTTGCCTCACCTGGGAAGTGCAAGGGGTCAGGGGATTTCCATTTCCTAGACAAGGGAAGTCATGACAGACTGTACCTGGAAAAACAGGACATGTCCACCCAAATACTGCACTTTTCCCACAGTCTTAGCAACTGGCAGACTGGGAGATTCTCTCCCGTGCCTGGGTCCAATGCCCATGGAGCCTTGCTAACTGCTAACACAGCAGTCTAAGATCGACCTGCAAGGCTGCAGCCTGGTGGGGGGAAGGGCATCCACCATTGCTAAGGCTTGAGTAGGTAAACAAAGCAGCCAGGAAGCTCGAACTGGGCAGAGCCCCCCACAGCTCAGCAAGGCCTATTGCCTCTATAGACTCCACCTCTGGGGGCAGGGCATAGCTAAACAGCAGTATTTGCTATTTGGCAATATTTGCTGTTCTGCAGCCTCCACTGGTGATACCCAGGCAAACAGGGACTGGAGTGGACCTCCAGCAAACTCCAACAGACTAGCAGCTGAGGGAACTGACTGTCTGAAGGAAAACTAACAAACAGAAAGGAATCACATCAACATCAGAAAAAGAACATCCACACCAAAACCCCATCTCTAGGTCACCAACATCAAAGACCAAAGTAGATAAAACCACAAAGATGGGGAGAAACCAGAGCAGAAAAGCTGAAAATTCTAAAAATCAGAGCACCTCTTCTCCTCCAAAGGATCACAGCTCCTCACCAGCTATGGAACAAAGCTGAATGGAGAATGACTTTGACGAGTTGACAGAAGTAGGCTTCAGAAGGTCAGTAATAACAAACTTCTCTGAGCTAAAGGAGCATGTTCTAACCTATTGTAAGGAAGCTAAAAACCTTGAAAAAAGGTTAGACAAATAGCTAACTAGAATAAACAGTGTAGAGAAGACCTTAAATAACCCGATGGAGCTGAAAAACATAGCACAAAAACTTTGTGACGCATGCACAAGATTCAGTAGCAAATTCAATCAAGTGGAAGAAAAGATATCAGTGATTGAAGATCAAATTAATGAAATAATGCCAGAAGACATGATTAGAGAAAAAAGAGTAAAAAGAAATGAACACAGACTCCAAGAAGTATGAGACTATGTGAAAAGACAAAAATCTACGTTTGATTGATATACCTGAAAGTGATGAGGAGAATGGAATCAAGTTGGAAAAGACTCTGCAGGATATTATCCAGGAGAACTTCCCTAACCTAGCATGGCAGGCCAATATTCAAATTCAGGAAATACAGAGAACACCACAAAGATGCTCCTCGAGAAGAGCAACCCCAAGACACATAATCATCAGATTCACCAAGGTTGAAACGAAGGAAAAAATGTAGAGGGCAGCCAGAGAGAAAGATTGGGTTACCTACAAGGGGAAGCCCATCAGACTAACAGCAGACCTCTCAGCAGAAACCCTACAAGCCAGAAGAGAGTGGGGGCCAATATTCAACATTCTTAAAGAACAGAATTTTGAATCTAGAATTTCATCTCCGGCCAAACTAAGTTTCAAAAGTGAAGGAGAAATAAAACCCTTTACAGACAAGCAAATGCAGAGAGATTTTGTCACCACCAGGCCTGCTTTACAAGAGCTCCTAAAGGAAGCACTAAACATGGAAAGGAACAACCAGTACCAGCCACTGCAAAAACATGCCAAATTGTAAAGACCATTGATTCTATGAAGAAACTGCATCAATTAATGGACAAAATAACCACCTAACATAATAATGACAGGATCAAATTCACACATAACAATATTAACTTTAAATGTAAATGGGCTAAATGCCCCAATTAAAAGACACAGACTGGCAAATTGTATAAAGAGTCAAGACCCATCAGTGTGCTGTATTCAGGAGACCCATCTCATGTGCGAAGACACACATAGGCTCAAAATAAAGGGATGGAGGGAGATCTACCAAGCAAATGGAAAGCAAAAAAAAAAAAACAAGGGTTGCCATCCTAGTCTCTGATAAAACAGACTTTAAACCAACAAAGATCAAAAGAGACAAAGAAGGCCATTACATAATGGTAAAGGTATCAATTCAACAAGAAGAGCTAACTATCCTAAATATATATGCACCTAATACAGGAGCACCCAGATTCATAAAGCAAGTCCTTAGAGACCTAAAAAGAGACTTAGATTCCCACACAATAATGGGAGACTTTAACACCTCACTGTCAATATTAGTTCAATGAGACAGAAGGTTAACAAGGATATCTAGGACTTGAACTCAGCTCTGCACCAAGTGGAACAAATAGATATCTACAGAATTCCCCACCCCAAATCAAAAGAATATACATTCTTCTCAGCACCACATCTCACTTATTCTAAAATTGACCACGTAATTGGAAGTAAAGCACTCCTCAGCAAATGTAAAAGAACAGAAATCACAACAAATTGTCTCTCAGACCACAGTGCCATCAAACTAGAACTCAGGATTAAGAAACTCACTCAAAACCACACAACTACATGGAAACCGAACAACTTGCTCCAGAATGACTACTGGGTAAATAACGAAATGAAGGCAGAAATAAAGATGTTCTTTGAAACCAATGAGAACAAAGACACAATGGTACCAGAATCTCTGGGACACATTTAAAGCAGTGTGTAGAGGGAAATTTGTAGCACTAAATGCCCACAGGAGAAAGCAGGAAAGATCTAAAATCGACACCCTAACATCACAGTTAAAAGAACTAGAGGAGCAAGAGCAAATGAATTCAAAAGCTAGCAGAAGGCAAGAAATACCTAAGATCAGAGCAGAACTGAAGGAAATAGAGACACAAAAAACCCTTCAAAAAGTCAATGAATCCAGGAGCTGGTTTTTTGAAAAGATCAACAAAATTGGTAGACTGCTAGCAAGACTAATAAAGAAGAAAAGAGAGAAGAATCAAATAGACACAATAAAAAATGATAAAGGGGATATCACCACTGATCCCACAGAAATACAAACTACCATCAGAGGATACTAGAAACACCTCTATGCAAATAAACTAGAAACCCTAGAAGAAATGGATAAATTCCTGGACACATACACCCTCCCAAGACTAAACCAAGAAGAAGTTGAATCTCTGAATAGACCAATAACAGGATCTGAAATTGAGGCAATAATTAATAGCCTACCAACCAAAAAAGTCCAGGACCAGATAGATTCACAACCAAATTCTACCAGAGGTACAAAGAGGAGCTGGTACCATTCCTTCTGAAACTATTCCAATCAATAGAAAAAGAGGGAATCCTCCCTAACTCATTTTATGAGGCCAGCATCATCCTGATACCAAAGCCTAGCAGAGACACAACAAAAAAAGAGAATTTTAGACCAATATCCCTGATGAACATTGATACAAATATCCTCAATAAAATACTGGCAAACCAAATCCAGCAGCACATCCAAAAGCTTATCCACCACAATCAAGTCAGCTTCATCCCTGGAATGCAAGGTGGGTTCAACATATGCAAATCAATAAACACAATCCATCACATAAACAGAACCGAGAAAACTACTTGATTATCTCAATAGATGCAGAAAAGGACTTCGACAAAATTTAACAGTCCTTCATGCTAAAAACTCTCAATAAACTAGGTATTAATGGAACGTATCTCAAAATAATAAGAGCCATTTATGACAAACCAACAGCCAATATCATAATGAATAGGCAAAAACTGGAAGCATTCCCTTTGAAAACTGGCACAGGATGAGGATGCCCTCTCTCAGCACTCCTATTCAACATAGTGTTGGAAGTTCTGGCCAGGGCAATAAGGCAAGTGAAAGAAACAAAGGTTATTCAATTAGGAAAAGAGGAAGTCAAATTGTCTCTGTTTGCAGATGACATGATTGTATATTTAGAAAACCCCATCTTCTCATCCCAAAATCTCCTTAAGCTGATAAGCAAATTTAGCAAAGTCTCAGGATACAAAATCAATGTGCAAAAATCACAAGCATTCCTATATGCCAATAACAGACAAACAGAGAGCCAAATCATGAGCAAACTCCCATTCACAACTGCTACAAAGAGAATAAAATACCTAGGAATCCAACTTAGAAGAGATGTGAAGGGCCTCTTCAAGGAGAACTACAAGCCACTGCTCAAAGAAATAAAAGAGGACGCAAACAAATGGAAGAACATTCCATGCTCATGGATAGGAAGAATCAGTATCGTGAAAATGGCCATACTGCCCAACGTAATTTATAGATTCAATGCCATCCCCATCAAGCTACCAATGACTTTCTTCACAAAATTGGAAAAAACTACTTCAAAGTTCATATGGAATCAAAAAAGAGCCCACATAGCCAAGACAATCCTAAGCAAAAAGAACAAAGCTGGAGGCATCATGCTACCTGTCTTCAAACTATACTACAAGGCTACAGTAACCAAAACAGCATGGTAATGTTACCAAAACAGGTATATATTGACCAATGGAATAGAACAGAGGCCTCAGAAATAACACAACACATCTACAGCCATCTGATCTTTGACAAACCTGGCAAAAACAAGAAATGGTGAAAGGATTCCCTATTTAATAAATGGTGCTTGGAAAACTGGCTAGCCATATGTAGAAAGCTGAAACTGAATCCCTTCTTTACACCTTATACAAAAATTAATTAAAGATGGATTAAAGACTTAAATGTTAGACCTAAAACCATAAAAGGCCTAGAAGAAAACCTAGGCAATATCATTCAGGACATAGGCATGGGCAAAGACTTCATGACTAAAACACCAAAAGCAATGGCAACAAAAGCCAAAATAGACAAATGAGATCTAATTAAACTAAAGAGCTTCTGCATAGCAAAAGAAACTATCATCAGAGTGAACAGGCAACGTACAGAAAGGGAGAAAATTTTTGCAATCTACCCATCTGACAAAGGGCTAATATCCAGAATCTACAAAGAACTTAAATAAATATACAAGAAAAAAAAATCCAAAAGTGGGCAAAGGATACAGACATTTCTCAAAAGCAGACATTTATGCAGCCAACAGACACATGAAAAAATGTTCATCATCACTGGTCATCAGAGAAATGCAAATCAAGACCACAATGAGATACTATCTTAGGCCAGTTAGAATGGTGATCATTAAAAAGTCAGGAAACAACAGATGCTGGAGAGGATGTGGAGAAATAGGAATTCTTTTACACTGTTGTGGGAGTGTAAATTAGTTCAACCACTGTGGAAGACAGTGTGGCAATTCCTCTAGGATCTAGAACTAGAAATACCATTTGACCCAGCTATCCCATTATTGGGTATATACCCAAAGGACTGTAAATCACGCTACTATAAAGACACATGCACATGTATATTTATTGTGGCACTATTCACAATAGCAAAGACTTGGAACCAACCCAAACATCCATCAATGATACACTGGATTAAGAAAATGTGGCACATATACACTATGGAATACTATGCAGCCATAAAAAAGGATGAGCTCATGTCCTTTGCAGGGACATGGGTGAAGCTGGAAACCATCGTTCTCAGCAAACTATCACAAGGACAGAAAACCAGACACTGCATGTTCTCACTCATAGGTGGGGACTGAACAATAAGAACACTTGAACACAGGGCGGGGAACATCACACACTGGGGCCTGTTGTGGGGTGGGGGTTGGGGGAGGGATAGCGTTAGGAGAAATACCTAATGTAAATGACGAGTTGATGGGTGCAGCAAACCAACATGGCCCATGTATAACTATGTAACAAACTTGCACGTTGTGCACATGTACCCTAGAACTTAAAGTATAATTAAAAAAAATTACTAGCTACTTAATACATTGAGAGTCTGATAATGATGTCTTTTTACTATTCTGAAAAAAAGATTACTTTCATTGTTATATTAAAATATACGTACCAATTATAAACATAATCTCAAAGACTCAAATTTGTAATTTTTTCTTACAGTATGCTAGAGAACATTAGTAAGAATTATTTGGTTATGCTCAATTAACAAAGAGAACCATAGCATTTGAATATTATTGACAAGAAAAAAATCCAAGAATCATATTTGAATACTAAGTCCTTGGCAATATTTTCAGTGCCTTACAAGGAACATTTCAGGGCATCCTCAAAACAACCGCATGAGGTAGGCATTGTTGTTATCATCTCCATTTTTCCTATAAGACGTAGAGAGGCGAACTAATTTGCCCAAGCTCACACAATAGAATGCAGAGCTAGGATTTCATCCTGATAGTCTGACTACAGAATGTCTGGTCCTAAATGCTGAAATACACTGCCAAACAAAAGGAAAGAACTGCTGATCAGTAACGTAGAGAAAGAATTTGATTAAAAAGCAAAGGTAAAAGCAAAATTTTACCTGTGATAAAATGATTACTCCCTTATTGTCTTCTACAACCTTACCTTCTAATTTCTCAAATTGCATCAGTGTTATTATAATTACTAGTAACAACCACTCCCCCACCAAAAAAAAAAAAAAAATGCCACACAAGTCTATGGTCTATTTAGGAATGTAAAGAAAGGAAAAGCCTAGCAGCAAAGCAGAAAGAAAATAATTTTTACATATTTTTACATATTATTAAAAATCAGCCTTGTATTTCCCTTTTATGAGTAGCATCCCAAAGACCTACAGTGTCTACTGTGTTAAGTGTGGGTTCAAGAGATTAAGGGCACTGATGGGCCTCTGGTTCACTGTTATTTCCTTCTCCTTGCAACCTCACATCGCTATACATCTGTTTTGTTGATTCAGAAGAGCCCTTGAAATGCTTTACAGTTGATTTTGACAAGTGCTACAATTTGATAGGGAAAGATAATTCTTGCTGAGATGATTTTCGAAGTACAGAAATTATACTTTTGAGTAGATATTACCTTTCTTTATGATCAGGATTTTCATTTAATATACAGCACACTTAAGCTTGGTAATCACATTTTCCTTTTTCTGAGAAAAATGATGGGTGTCTTTGATCTCATATGTTAAGGCATTACACATTAAAATCTTATTCCAAATTCTGATTATTTTCTTTGTTGCAGATAAAGCATGTCTGCCAAATTTAAAGATATCAGATTTATAAAATGCTATATGAATATGAAGTGGGATTATTAATTAAATGAGATACTCCTGATCACATGATTGGGCTCATTGATGAGTTCCTGGGATGTATATTTTCTGCATGCCTCTAAATCCACTAAACTGAAAATTAATCAGTAGTGTCTTAAAGACCACAGACTTATTACTGACAGAATAATCACTTTTAAGAAATAAAATACATGAGTGTGATTTTACTTTATATTTTAAAATATTCCTTTATCATATAGACGTTCCCATTAGTTTAATTATAAGAGAATATTTTAATATTTGATATTCGAGAAAATTCTTAATGAAAAATTATCATTGCTTTGCTTTGTTTCACTAATGCTATGTCAGAGGTTGACACAATTTTAAAGAAAATCAAGGTTTAAAGCTTATCTAATGCCAACTCAAGATTATAACTGGCCAGGGGCAGTGACTCATGCCTGTAATTCCAGCAATTTGGGAGGACGAGGCGGGCGTCTCATGAGATCAGGAGATCGAGACCATCCTGGCCAACATGGTGAAACCCCATCTCTACTAAAAACAAAAAATTGGCTGGGTGTGGTGGCGCATGCCTGTAATCCCAGCTACTCAGGAGGCTGAGGCACGAGAATAGCTTGAACCCAGGAGGCTGAGGTTGCAGTGAGCTAAGATCGTGCCACTGCACACCAGCCTGGCAACAGAGTGAGACTCCCTCTCAAAACAAACAACAATAAACAAACAAACAAACTAAAGACTCTAACTTGGTTTAAAGCAGGCTGAATGGTTCAGTGCTTTGGGATCTCAGCCCTGTTTGCAAGGTTCATCTCAACATAACATCCTAAGTAATTAAAGCCTTTATTATTGATATGATGGAAACTAAAACTTGATCCATGCCTCCATGTTAGAAAATAATTTCTAAGTATTCCATCCACCTTTGTAGAAGTTTCTACATTATTTTACAAAGATAAATGGAAATACCTTGTTAATGTGGGATAGGCTTCACAGTTACATTGAAGATGCTATATACCGCTGCCAAACAGTACTGGTGTCAGTACTTCAATACAGTTAAACAGCATCTCAGAATTCTTATTCTGCTACTTGGGTTCATGTTGTCAATGTGGTTTTTCCTAATCACTATCCAAATTCTAGGTCCAACAAATAATTCCACCCGGAATTTCTAAAGTGGGTGTCCTCAGCCATTTTAATCAAATATATTAAATGTATTTAATATACATTATTAAATCTTGTTTCTTGAAATAGTTAAGAAGAAAGACTTGAGTTTGTACTTTTTTTCTGCTATTTCTCAACTAAGGAATATTGAGAAATTCTTTACCTGTCTAAGCCACAGACTCCAAATTGTCACACTGAGTGTCCAGGGCATATTATTTTCCTAACAAAAATTCTGAGAAGATAAAATAAAATAATGAATGCAAAACTATAGCCCAGTGCTTGGTGAATAGAAAAATTCTCAAAAACTGATGACTGTGATTAATGCTTTTTTCATCACTGATGCCACTTTCCTAGTTACTACCCCATGCCAGGTTTACTACAACAAATATATATCCTAATGCTTTATTCTCCATTTCCACCCATTTCAGTTCTGTTATGCAACAACTCTATTTCATATAAAATATTGCTTTCATTTTGTAACTTCTCTGTTAAAAACAGGCTGTAGTTCATAAGAAAATCCCTAGACTTCTAAGATTTCTATTATCTGGCTTCAAACCTTTCATAGCCTATGCTTCTATTATTCCCATGTAGATACCTGTTCTCTATTCTCACTGGATTACCTTTAGGTTGCCAATTTCACCTCACATTTTCACACTTGTGTACCCTTTCACCTGTATAGGGAGGTAAATACAATAATCAATTAACTGCAGGACTTTTTGAAACTTTTTTACGTGATAGAATTTTAGCGTGTTCTCGGACTGATTTTGAGCATACCTATGATTAAGCCTCAACTATCTAGATAAAAAGAAACAAGAACTGTCAAAACTAATTTAATTTGTCATTAACTGTGACTGGACTCAAACCTATTGGTTTCTACCCATGTTATGGGTATGTATGGGTATTTGTTTATTTATTTCAGAATATGTATGTATGTTTTTTTTTTCATTTTGGTTAAGAGCAGCAATTTAACTTCATATGACTTTCCCCTCAATGATTAACAAGAGTTCACCTTCTCAAACTCATTGTTATAGAAAAGGCTGTAGAAAAGTGGCTGAATATATACTGATCACAGACTGAACCTTCTAAATTTAACAATGGAGTCAGTCCTTATTTTCAGCTTATTTAACTGTGATCCTCCCATTTGATTGAAAAAGGGAGAGAGGTGAATCTTTCCATGTCCCTCTTCAATACAGAAGTGAGTATAACAGAATAGCTCATCCAAGTCAGAGAGGAGACAAGAAAATTATGTTAGATAGAATTAGATCATTCCTCACCAAGAAGCTTTTCTTTTTTTCCTTTTATATTTTGAAAAAAGTTTTATTGAGGTGTAATTAACACACTATAAAATTCAGCTTAAGTGTACAGTTCAGGAAATGTTAGTAATTTCATACAGTCACACAACCATAACCACAATTTTTTTTAAAACACTTCCATTGTCCAAAGCAGGGGGCCCCAGTTGGACCATGGCCTGTTAGGAACTGGGCTGCATAATTACCACCTGAGCTCTGCCTCCTGTCGAATCAGCAAGGGCATTAGATTCTTATAGGAGCGTGAACCCTGTTGTGAACTGCACATGCGAGGGATCTAGGTTGCACGCTCCTTATGAGAATCAGTTCAATGCCTGATGATCTGAGATGAAACAGTTTCTTCCCGAACCGCCCCCCTGCCACTGCTGCCCCCATCCATGGAAAAACTGTCTTCCATAAATCTGGTCCCTGATGCCAAAAAGTTGGAAACCACTGGTCCAAATCACTTCCCCACATAACCAATTACAGTCAGCTCCCCATCCCACTCCATTCCCAGGAAACCACCAATCTGTATTCTGCATCTATAACTTTGCCTTTTCTAGAAATTTCATGTAAATATAATCATATAAATATGTATTATTTATTTCTGACTTTTTTTCACTCAGCATAAAATTATTAAAGGTCATCTATGTTTCTTCATTCATCAGTAATTGATTCCTTTTAATTGCTGAGTAGTGTCTCATTATATGGAAATGTCACAAATTGTTTAGCCATTCACCAGTTGATGTTCATTTAGATTTTTCTAGTTTATGTTGAATAAGAATGAAGGTGCTAAGACACATACATACACGTCTTTATGTGGACATATATTTTCACTCCTTTTGGGTAACTACCTAAGAGTGAAATTTTTGGGTCCTATGGTATGTGTATGTTTAATGTCTTAATAAATTGCCATGCTCTTTTCCAAAGTTGTGTACCATTTTGATTTCCCACCAACAATGTATGAATGTCTCAGTTTCTCTGTATCTTCAAAAATAATATTATCTTTTTTTATGACAGCAATTCCATTGGGTATGTCGTATTATCTCATTGTGGCTTAATTTGTAGTTCCCTATCGGATAATATGTTAAGAATCTCGCAATTGTTTCTTATTCACATATCATCTTTGGTGTCTATTCATAGCCTTTACCAACTATGAAAATTGAGTGGTCTTTTTATTTAAGTTGCAAAATTTTTCATATATTCTGCATAGAAGTGCTTAACAGATACGTGATTTAGAAATATTTCCTATCAGTCTGTGGCTTGTCTTTTCACTTTATTAATGACCATCTTGGAGATAAATGTTTTACATTTTGATGAACTCGAAGGTATATATTTATTTCCTCTTATGAACCATGGGGATAGAGTGTTCTATCAAGTTGATAGTGTTGTTCAAATATATATTCTTCTTTTCTGTTTAGTGATGAAACAGAAAATAGTATAGTCTTAGTTATTACTGAGAAGTGAACATTAAAATCTTCAAGTATAATTGTTTAATTATTTGGTTTTTACATTACATAAGGTTTTTATGTATTTTAGGGCACTGCTATAATGTGCATACACATTTATGATTATTATATCTTATTCATGTATTGACACTTTGTTTTTTTTTTGTTTTTGTTTTTGTTTTTGTTTTTGAAATGGAGTCTTTCTCTGTCGCCCAGGCTGGAGTACAGTGGTACGATCTCAGCTCATTGCAACCTCTGCCTTCCAGGTTCAAGCGATTCTTCTGCCTCAGCCTCCCAAGTAGCTGGGACTACAGGCATGCACCACCATGCCCAGCTGTTTTTTGTATTTTTAGCAGAGACAGGGTTTCAACATATTGGCCAGGCTGGTCTTGAACTCCTGACCTTGTGATCCACCCACCTCGCCTCCCAAAGTGCTGGGATTACAGGCATAAGTCGGCCTGTATTGACACTTTTATCATTACAAAACATCCATCTTTCTCTCCAATATTAATTCTGTATTAAAATTTACTTTATCTGATATTAGTATGGCCAGTTCAGCTCTCTTACAATCATTGTTTGCATAGCATACCTTTTACTTTCAACTTAATTGTGTACGAAACTATACTATTTTGTAGGGAGCAAAATAGCTGGATCTTGCTTTTTAGTTAAATATTGCAATTTCTGACATTTGATTCTTTATTTAGCTTTTGTTTTGAAGTTTTCACTAAGTATAGCATTCCAGATTGACCTTTTTTATTCTTTCAGTACTTCCAAAAATGTCACTTCATTGTTCTTTCAGTTAGCAATTTCTGACGTGAAGTTTGATGTAATTCTGTTCTCTTTCTCTGTGTTGTCTCACTTTTACTTTGGCAGGCTTTATAATTTTCTGTACTTTGCTTTGACAGTTTGACTATCATGTGCCTAAACAGGTGTCTTTACTGTGTGGTGTGTGTGTGTGATTACATTTATCCTGCCACACATGCTCAAGTTTTTGCAAGCAATTTGATGTCTTTCATTATTTCGGGGAGATTCTTAGTCACTGTCATTTCAAGGAATTGTTCTTCTCTGACATTCTCTTTCCCTCTTCTCTCTCCCCACCCACCTCTCGGGCTTAAACCTTCTGCTGTGTTCAAGAAATTTCTAGATGAGAAGTAGAGTTGTGTGCCCTTCCTGTAGCAGCACATGATCCTTTCTCATTGGCTTCAATACCAAGGGAAACTTTCTCTAGTCTCCTTCCCCAATGCCAGTCTTTCCCATGAGCACCCGGCAGAGATCATGGAAAAGAGTCTGTGAGTGTGTACAAAATCTCACTTTGTCTGGGTCTTCCCAGGTTTCTACACTGTTACTCTATCCCACACTCAGCCTTTAGAAATGTGTTAACAGTTTAGCTGATTTCTTCTTAGCCACTGTACGGCAGCCAGCACAGTTCTTTCCATACTCTGACAAAGGTGAAACCATCTGTACATCCCCTTACTTCTTACAGGGGTCTATACCTCCTTGAATTTCTGTCTATTAAGTTTCCCTGTCATTCAGATCTCTGACAGGTTTAAAAAAATTATGCTTTGTGGTTTATCTATCTTTTTTTCATTATTGGGGGTAGATGTGGCCTTCTTTCCAACTTTACCATATCCTAGGAAGAAGCAGAACCCCAAACATGTGTTTCAGTGGAGGCTGCCCATCAGAAGACCCTGCCCTCTGGTGCAAGACCAATCAGAAAAGATGGAGGTTAGGCACCCTAAATAAAAACAGTGTAAGATGTGAGACCAGGATCTGTTGCCAGCTATGTTTCTTGCTGAATGAAAAAAATATAAATATATGAAATAAAGCTGATATGAAGACAGAAATAACGATACTGGGAGTGTGGGCTATAGTTCAGGACTGGGATTAATTTGCCTCTGGTGCTACCTGGTCAAATTATCATCTTTCTTAAAATCCTGAAATAGTTCCTCATCTTACAAGACTAAGTTTATCTCTTTTCATGGCATACAAGAGCATTGTTATTTGACCTTGACCTACTTCTCTATGCTCATTTTCTTTTTGTGCATCTCAATGTGCATTTTATCAAACAGGCTATGTTGGATTATTCTGGTAGCCTCCTAACCGTATTATTTGCTTTCACCTTTCCTTTTCTACTGTATATTCTCATTACAGAAGCCGTGAAGATACTTTTCAATCCTAAATTAAGTCATATCACTCCAAGGGTACAATAGTTTCCCATTTTACTAAGAGTAAAAGCCAAAGTTTGAACAATAACCTGTAAGGCCCTACATGATGTAGTTCCTGCTGGCCCTCTTGGCTCATTTTTTCCATTCTTATCCTTGTTAATTCCACTTCTATGACACTGTTTTTGTTATCTTTTTAATGTATCAAAACTCATTTTTGCCTCAGAAACTTTGCAGTTACTGTTCTTCCTGAAACACCTCCCACCATCACCACCACACACCATACACACCATAGCAGTTTGACACGTTTCCTCCCTTTCTTCAGCTATCTCCTCAAACATCCCTTTATCAGTTATACTTACTCCAAATGCACTGCTTCAAAATACCACCATTTTTTGTTCTTCCAGCCACAGTACTCTCTGTCTCCCTTTCATGTTTCTTTTCTCCATAGCACTTCTAATCTGACATACTACTTATTTTTATTTATTTATTTTTTTTACTAAAGATAGATTTTCACCATGTTGGCCAGGCTTGTCTCAAGCTGTTGACCTCAAGTGATCCACCCTCCTCAGTCTCCCAAAATGCTAATCTGACGTACAATTTCATTAGTTTGTTTATTATGTCCCTCCCCAACTATAAAATAAGTTTGATGAAGATAGGGATTTTTTTGGTGATATCATTCATGTTTTATCTCCAAAAACTAAAAAAGTTCCTAGTTCATAATACACATGCAATAAATATTTACAACTCTATTGTTTGCAACTTAACACATATAATTCCCTCTAACTAAAATGCTTTCTTATTGTTCCTTGGACAACTTGGAATTTGTATTTCATAACCCAGATTAACCATGTTCTCTTCCTTGTAGTATAAATTGCCCTCTTTAAAATAGTTTATTATTCTAAATAACAAATTCTAAATAAATTTTGTGCAGCTACAGTATCACGCACATACTTCATTATAACTATTCACTATCATGATTAGTCACACAAATATCTTCCCAGAAATTGTGTCTTCTTTGTATTTTCCAACAACTCAGCACTGGGACTTGGTAATTGTTTATTGAATTTAGTGAGTGAACTGAATTCATTTTTTTTTCCCAAATGAGCTTTCACCAGAACCAAGATACCTTTCAGTCAAACTAATAAGAACCTTGAAGTCCTTCTCAATTCTCACCCCAAATTCTGTTTGGTAGCTGTCTCGTTGATGACTATCTCAATGTCAATGCTTCATAGATATGTCAGTTTTGGTGCACACTTTTCTAAGTTGTATGCAAAAAATGGTAACTGAATTATAGTCAAATCACACTTAATAGTGAAGACTTTCTTCAGAAACAGGTACTATAAATTATTAGGGCTTGTCAACACCTGACTATTGCTATATTTTCTGATTAACTCATATTTATGTCACCCATTTTTAAGCTCTGCTTCAGATAATTAAAAAATGCTTATTATGCCTTCCCTGCTCTTAGCTGTCTTTGGGTAAATGCCTATGCAGCAGCCATTAAACAGTTTAAAATGAAAACAACCTATATCGAAAATTAATATTTTACTCATGTGACTTAGTTCAGGCCAATATGATATGAGTGGAAGTGTCATGTACATCTCATTAAAGACAAAAGACCTTTGCATTATACTTTCTCTTCTCCCTTCCTACTCACTAGAAACAAAAGTCTGGAGGAAATAAGGAAGCATTGTGATAAAGATGCCAAAGTGGCTTACAGCTTGGGTCAATGGATGGCTTTTTGCAAGAGAGCTGCCTATCTACCTCAGGCTATTATACAGGACAGAAAAATAAACTTCAATCTTGTTTGAACCAATATATTAGTGTTTTGTTGTTGTTACAGCAATTTGGTCTATACACTAACATACATGAAAATACAATCAAAGTCTTCGCTGGCTTCATACTGTTCTTAAAATAGAGGTTAAATTTTTCACATGGCCTCCAAGGTCCTGTGTGAAATGGTTTCTGCCTGACTTTCAAGCCTTATCTTGAGCTACTTTTCTTGTTGTTCACCCTGTTCTAGTAGTTAAAAGCCTTTTATCAGTATCTGGCACATCACAATCTTTTCACACGCTTTTCTTTTCTTGGAAGGTTCTGTCTTCCACCTAAGAATTTTTTTCCCTGTGTATTCCTACTTATCATTTATATCTTACTTAGCTTAAACTTAATGTTTATATGGAAATGTTCCATCATGCCCACCCTAATATAGGTCAGATTCCTTTGTTATATACTTTAATAGCAACTAGCTCCTGTTCTTTCAAGCTCTTATATCTGTAATTTTGCAACTGTGTGATTATTCAAATAGTGATCTTCCATTAGGTTGTAAGCTATATGACAACCAAGAACATATTTGCTTTAGCTTGTCACTATAACACCAGACATAGTGCAATGCCTGGATTCTAACAGGTATGTAGTAAATAAGTTGAAGGAATGAGCAAGATCATATTAATTATTCCTTTCTGCACATAATCTTTTCTGCTGCTAATTCATTACACATGGTTTCCATCCTCCCTCACACTGCTGCCCATCCCCTGGTCACTGCCCAATACTATTTCCTTATTAAAAATAGACAGTATTAATAACAGGTATCAAACTGGATTTTGATATACTATCAGTGGTAAAAATCCAGGAGGCTAGAAATTACCTTTTCAAAATGAATATGCAAAATAAAAATTTCAAAACAAACATAGGAAAGCCACTGGGGGAGAAATCTACCCAGTTGCCATGTATTCATTGCAAAACAGTATAAGATAAACGTGTAAGAAATTAACCTCTCTCATGTGTGTGGGTAAAGATTTTGTTAGTCCTAGGGTTATAATTTTACTCAGCATAAACAGTACGCCAATTATTAGTTTACTCAATTAAGATTTTTCAAATTCATTTTCTTTTGGAAAATATTTTTAAAAGGTAAGAACCACCAGCCTCAGCATGCACTGACTTTGCTGTCTTTTAGAAATCTAGTAATTATGCTATATAATGTATCTAATCTCTTTTAGAACTTCAGTAGATATTATTCTTATATAAGTAGGGAAAAGCAATTGAAGTAACACCTACATAACTAAGAATGCCTATCTATTAAAAAATCACAATTTCTTTCACAATACATTTATTTTCTCAAGCATTAATACTCTTCAGTGTTTCTCTTTTGAAAATATTTTTAAAATACTAGTTTGGGTATATTATATTTTGTTAACTGACAAATCATCCAGCTCTATAGGACATAGAAAATGGCGAAGGCATGCAATTTGTAAGTACAGTTTCCTTTCAATATTCCCTCTGTAGTTAGAAATATATGTACCAACATTTCTTTACTTAAATGTAAAGTGTTTTATTTGTTTCTAGTCCACTGAGAATTGAAATAAAATTGGTTTACCACAAGTAATTGACATTTGAAGAATAAATCAGGAGAAATTTTCTAAGATCTCATTTGTATCTCAGAATGTATACCTTCTGGGACTTCAATAGAATGGTAAATGTTTGAGTTTGGCCTCAGAGAAATTTGCCTGTGGCTTGTATAAGAAGAAGGAAATATAAGCAGTCCTTTATAAAATTGTAAGATACATGTACCTTCTTACATACATTTGTTTGCATTTGTGTGTCTAATAATTGGATTTATTGCAAAAGTCACTGGAATTTAAAAATAATACCTCTTCTTTTCAGTAATAGTAGACATAAGCTGGTACCTGACAACATTGTTCTGCAAAGACTTATTTTAAACTTCTTACCTTCCAGGAGTAGGAGTATATATTATGTGTCTGAAAAAAAATGGCCTAATATTTATGTAAAGTGAATAACCCCATCATTAATGATGTGAAGGAAAATAAATTTCATTTATTGCTGGTGAGTATGCAAATTGGTACATCCAGTTTGGAAAAGTTTGGCAGTACCTATAAAGACAAATGTGCACATTTGTCCTGCCCTAGCAATTCTACTGTTATATTTGAAAGGGAAGTTTTAACAGCTGGACTGTAGTTTCTTCTTCAATGTCAGATATGAGGTTTTGACCCTTACTGAAATCCCTTGCAACACTAGTGCAAGGAATGTATAAGAGTATACAAGGTCCAAGATAAACGAGAATCCCTCTGAGGATGTTATGTACTGAGCCACATACGTGGTCATCAAGATTCTTCATTGAATGGCTGGCATGCAGCGGTTCAAAAAGATGGAAGCCATCACAGATTCCTTAGGAGATTAAATTGCTATCAAGGTATAAATATTGATAGGCTGTATCACAACTGAACGGCTGTTGCTAACTAAGGTGGTCCACACACATTCAGCCACATCTTCTGTGAGTATCCTCTAGTACAAAGTGATTAGAGCACAGGAAGCAGCTTCTGAAAATTACGAGACCTCTGCTTTGCTGTTGTTATGCATGCATTGTTGGCTGCCCGTATCTTTTCTAAAAGCTACATTCAAACTTGCTGCTGGGTGAAGCTGATTGGTTTTCATTTGTATGCTTGTCAATCCAAATCTAAGATTACTGTTGCTGCAAAGAGAATGAGCATTACAATACTGTACAGAAACTATTGTATCCATCAAGACATGGGTACAAAATGTTTTAGTATCATTATTTATAATATCAAAAGAAAAATGAAAACTTCATCTCCAGGATTCAGGTGGCTCTCTTTTCTGGGAAAACCTAAGACAACAGTCAATGGGATAAAATGTAATTCCGCTCACCGAAAATGGTCCCAGGCTACAAATGCAGCTGCACTTGTCCACTTACCATCAAAATAGGACAGCTAGAAGAGCCTCACAGTGGGTCAATGGTCTTGATGGACCAAATGTCCATCAAGAGAAGAAAGAATACATAAATTGTAGTATATGGATTCTTTGGGTATTATACAGCAGTGAGAATTAACAGACTGTCATTAGATGATTCAAAATTGATGAATCTCAAGTATACAATATTGAATGAAAAAAGAAAGGCACAAAGAAATACAGACTGCAAGCATCCATCCATATAAAGTCCAAAATCATGCAAAGTTAAATAAGTTTTCATTTGGGAACACAGTAATTGGTTGTGTCTTGATTGGGTTTACAAGGAAACAAATTCCGAGGACAATACAAGCCAAAAGTTCACTGGAAAATAATTTCAGAAAAAAGTCTATAAGGGAGTGAGGGAACCATGATTGGGAGCTCTAGAATTGGGGTGGCCATGGAGAGTGGACCCGAGTTGAAGGAGGTAGTTAATTAAGCCTTTATATCCCACATTAAATTGTATGGACCTTGAACAAGTGCTTCCTTTGGAGTGAAAATTGTGTGAGGCAGTGTCCATCAGCTAAGGGGAATTTCCAGGAAAGTCACATAGCTGTAAGCTATCAGTGGCTGGCATTACTCACAGAGGGAGGAATTAGTGTCTCAGCCTTGGAGAGAGATCTAGTGGACAAATCAGAGCACTTGTTTTGTATTGTAAGTTTACCCCATCGGGAAGCCTCATCTCCAGGATTCAGGTGGCTCTCTTTTCTGGGAAAACCTAAGACAACAGTCAGTGGGATACAATGTAGTTCCGCTCACTGAAAATGGTCCCAGGCTACAAATGCTGCTGCACTTGTCCACTTACCATCAAAATAGGACAGGGGAGTGCCAGAGGAACCTTCCAGTGGGTCAACAGGGTAGCATATGTGTTCTTCCCTGCCTTTATCTTGCAAAAGAAGTCTGACATTTACCTATTGGGGATACCACACCATATGATTATCAGTTAAGGGGTATACGACATTCTGGAGGATAAAACCCCTTCCTCGCAGATATCATTTGCAAAACAGTACCTTTGCTTTCACTTCACAGGTAATACCATCATTCTTTCAGGTTGGCTGTATATAATAGGACCACTGCATCACATGGTTATTTACCCACTATTACACATTCTTTTGTATTGAGTAGATCCCTTAGTTCAAAGAGATTATGGAATCTCATGACAGTGGTTCAAACAACCTGTGAGCCCTTATCTAATGCTGTTCACATTATTGGAAAGGCAAATCTATACGCAGAATATACATCAAGTTCACTCTAAATAAATCACTGCACCTTCCAGTGTGGAAATGTGTACCATTGTAATTAACTTGCCACCAAGTGGCTGGCTGATTTTCTTGAGGAAAGGTGCAACATTGGGGCACAATATTGGAATTTATTTCTGTTAATAGGTTGAACACCCAGCAGCATGTGAAACTAGATCAGCCTTGGTAAGTGTGAGCCTATATTGTTGACCCCAAGTTCAAGTTCATCTTCCATACCTACTTCCACAGCTACTCCCCTATTGAGCCCTTAGTGCCAGCATTGAGTAATACCAATGGCAGAGGCTAGCTAATTTCAGCTGGCAATTTTGTCTACTTAATTGTTTAGTTATCTTCTGTGTGCTTACTTAGTACTTTGGCCTGCTTGTGCACAATCTCTAATGTTCTATTTCCAACTTAATATTAATTGCTGATGGTCCTTATGATTTTGTGGATCCAACAGAACTGCAGTTTGTGAGGGACAGTTCTGGCCGCATTGATACCCTATGGCCAACTGCTCCATCATTCCAGGGCCCAATAACATTTCTAGAGATATTTTTCAAATGGTTTATAGTTTTCTGATGCAGATGGTTTGCCATTGTTCCAGATCCTACGGGTCTTCATTGTTATTCTCCTATTGGGATTTTTCCGTAACGTCCACATGGCAACTTTTCCACCATAGATCACTTTAATAACACAAAGGTCATATGGTCCAAACATAAGGCTGCTTGCACCACAGTCTGGATATGCTGTAAGATACTTTCCTGCTCAAAGCTTCACTCAAAGCAGGCAAACTTCTGTGTTGTTTGATACATGGATTGGAGCAATATACTCAAGTGTGGAATTTTATGCCTTTAGTACCCAAAGAAGCCTATCAGTCATGGTGCTTTCTTCTTAGCAAGACAAATTGCAAAATTCAATACTTTGTCCTTTATTAGGGAGGTGTCCTGCCATTCCCTCTATCATGGATTCCTAAATAACTTGTTGATGTGATGGACTCCTTTGTAGGGCTTATTTTCTATCCTTTGAAGTACATATATCTCACCATGGGCCTCCAATATATTTGCCACTTTTTAAAATTAATTTTTTTAACTCACGGGTAAGAATTATATATATTTCTAGTGCATATATATTGTATATATTTCTAGTGCATATATATGTGTGTGTGTATATATATATATATATATGCATTGTGGAATGGCTAAATCAAGCTATTTAAGTTATGCATTACCCCACATACTTACTTTTTTTTGGGGGGGGGGACTTGCCACTTCTCAATCATCAGGTTTAATTAGTATGATGCCCTTGATGTAGTAGACCAACATGACGCTTTATAAGATGTGGAGACAGTTCAGATCCCTTCTGACTATTTTATAACAGAAGGTGGAATTGTTAGCATAGTCTTGGGGCAAGTCTACAAATGGATACTGTTATGGACTCAATTGTGTCCCCTGAAAAGCCTTTTTATTGAGGCCCCGATGTGACTGTATTTGAAGATTGAGTCTTTAAAGAAGTAATTAAGATTAAAGGAGGTCATACGGTGAGGTCCTAATCCAACAGGGCTGGTGTCCTTCCAAGGGGTGCTAGAAGAAAGGCCAGGTGAGGAGACAGTGAGAAAGCAGATATCTACAAGCCAGGAAGAAAGGCCTCACCAAAAACCAGATCTTGGACTGGCATCCAGATCTTGGACTTCCAGCCTCTAGAACTGTGAGAAAATAAACTTCTGCTGTTTAAACCACCACATCTGTGGTATTTAGTTATGGCAGTGCAAGCAGACTAATACAGATACTATTATCCATGCCACATAAAACTGAATTCTTTTTGGTCTTTTTTCCTGATGGTGATGGAAAAGAATACATTCACCAAATGATGGCTACAAACCATGTAACTGAGACTATATTAACCTACTACAGCAAATATACCACATACAGCGGCACAGCAGCTGCAATTGAGACGACAGAATACCACATATGACCTAGTTATATTTGAGCTTGCAGTAGTTTTTCTCTGTCATGGTCCAACTGATTATTGTAGGATCAGACTGGTAAATTAAATGAGGTATAATGATAACCCCCTTCCTTCTAGTTCTTAATGAGAG
Organism: Pongo abelii; assembly: GCF_028885655.2. NCBI lineage: Eukaryota > Metazoa > Chordata > Mammalia > Primates > Hominidae > Pongo > Pongo abelii. The sequence continues at coordinate 112,728,737 of NC_071991.2, forward strand.
GCATCAATATTTGCCAGTCCCTCAGGAATGTAATATGCTTTTGATGTACTTTCATGGCAAAAGCTGTGGGGTATTGTATTAGTCTATTCTCACACTGCTAGTGAAGACATACCTGAGACTGGGTAATTTACGAAGGAAAGAGGTTTAATTGACTCACCGTTCTATATGGCTGGGGAGGCCTTGCAATCCTGGTGAAAGGTGAAGGGGGAGCAAGACACATCTTACGTGACAGCAGGCAAGAGAGATTGAGAACCAAGCAAAAGAGGTTTCCCCTTATAAAACCATCAGTTCTTGTGAACCTTATTCACTACAATGAGAACAGTATGGGGAAAACCACCCCCATTATTCGATTATCTCCTACTAGATCCCTTCCACAACATGTGGGAGTTATGGGAGCTACAATTCAAGATGAGATTTGGGTGGGGACATAGCCAAACCATATCAGGTATTGAAGCTTCCAGTTGGCCTTTCTCACTATGATAGCTCTAACCCCACACAGAAGCCAAAGATCCCAAGTGAGGTCTCTGACAACTACAAAGTCTACCCATGCCAGTTATACATTTGGAGAATTGAGAAATAAACATGGAGTGATTTATACACCTAGTAGACTCATTGTGAGCCAGACAAGGCCAATAGTCTATTAATTTTATTTGCCCTTTATATGTCCCTGTTTCAGCAGAGGACTCATTGTGATGCTTGGAATCAATGTCTCTTCAAACCCTGTAACCAACAATCCTCAAAATGTCTTGTTTTCTCATTTCTCCAGCACACAGTTACCACAGTGCACAGGGTCTCTTATGTGGAAAGACTAGGGAAATTATTTCCACACACATTTGTCATGGGATTGCAGGGTCCTTCTTCCTGGGAATTCAGCTTCTTCAGCCAGTGGATTCTCAGTCTGAGATCTGGCTCAAGTCTGGAAATTGACAAGAGATTGTGCCTGTTTATTGAGGCAGGTTTTTAGCCTCCCAATCACCTATCTTGATTTTTTGTTGTTGTTTAAATAAACTAAGCATCATTATTGTTGACTGTTCATAAACACGGCCCCTAGAAATATTAGGCTCTTAAAAAATGTATTAGGCTGTTCTTGCATTGCTATAAAGAAATACTTGGGACTGTATATTTTTTTTAAAAGAGGCTAAAATGGCTTACAGCTCTACAGGCTGTACAGGAAACATGATGTTGGCATTTGCTCAGCTTCTGGGGAGGCTGCAGGAAACTTACAATCATGGCAGAAGGTGAAGGGGAAGCAGGCACATCACATGGTCAGAGCAGGGGCAAAAGAGTGAAGGTGGTGCTGCACACTTTTAAATGATAACATCTCAGGAGAATTCACACACTATTGCAAGGACAGTACCAAGGGGGATGGTGCAAAACCATTCAAGAGAAATTTGTCCCCATGATCAAATCACCCCCTATCAGGCCCCACTTCCAACACTGAGGATTACATTTCAATATGAGACTTGCATGGGAACATTCCAAACTATCTCAGAGGGTTATACTGTTCAGGTTGCTACTGCAACCTTGCTACACATTACAATAATTGCACCCAGCTTGCTATTGATGGTGAAGTGCCTATCATCTCACTACTATCAGAAATCACAGTTATGTAACAGTAACACTCCTGTTAGCCTTGGCCTCTAGAGATTATCCACTAAAACTTCTCAATAATTGTGTTACCCCTCTCACAATCACATTGCTTATTGCTTTGCTATATAGATTGTTCCTTAAGCCCTCCTTTGGAACATAGTTGGCTGGTGGATTTTCCTGCCCTACATAGTCTATCCCTTCTGACATGCTCCTTTCCATAAACCTTTTGCTCCCATCCTTTACCATCTGCCATGGCACTCCTGGCATTTTACTTCACTTAGTGTGGGTCATCACCTGTTTCAAGATTTCAAAAAGAGTCATGCACTCTCCAGAGTTTCTTGCCAGGATGTTGTTACTTCCTATATCATAAATAATTGCTCTCATTTTGTTAAACTCTTCCTTATCTAACTTTATATTCTACCCTTCACGATTTATTATCCTCAAGTTCCATTCCCATGAATACTTTCCTGGCTCCTTCTTGTACATACTGTCTTCTGGCGTACAGTTCCTTTTTTCCCGTGGCAGGCCCAGCACTTCCTAGAGAGGAACACAGATGTGAGGTGTCAGGTGACACTCCTGGCAGCAGGGGGAATGAGTGCCTTTTTTTTTTAAGTAACAATTATGTTATTTTAACGTTTATTTTTAATAAAATTATATATATAATACTATATAATTTAATATATATTTAATAAAATTTTATGTAATAAAAATTATATATATACATATATATGTATGGTATAAAACGTGTTGTTCTTATCTACGTATCCATAGTGAAACAGTGCCTTCGTCCTGAAAGTTTGATTTGGATACATACTACAGTATCCACTACATTGCTAAAGCCACTTTAAAAGTAAAGCAAAATAAGAAACAACACAAAATTCAGATATTGGTTACCTCTGTGGAGAAAGAGGGGAATATATTTGGGAAGAGCACAATGAGATCTTCAAAGTTATTGATAAGGTTTTTGTCTTTTAAACTGTACATGAGAGAACAGTTGTGTTTTTAAATTATTATTATTCTTTAAACTGAAGGAATACATTTTATACACTGTTGTATATATTATACAACCCACAATAAAAAGCAATTAAATAAAATGATTCCTGGCACCAAATCTAATAAAACTAAACAGTTTGAGTCACTGAAGGCAACTCATTTCTTAATTTAGGAAAGGAATGGTGAGAATGTGTTTTATGAAATACGTGAATACAAAGAGAAAGTGTTGACTTTAAAGATATGAAGATTTAAATGGTTTCTTTTAATTGTGCAAAAACTCAAGATGAATTCAGAAATGGAGAGTTCAAACAAATATTCTGACATGCCCTGCCCATAGCCTTCCCCATCATGGCTGGTAGCAACTCCTTCCTTCCAGCCACTCAGACCAAACAACCTAGAATCATAATCAATTCCGCTCTCTTACACCCCATATTTCTTCTATTCTATTAGCTATATAGTCAGACAGCTATTACCCAGGACTGAGCTACTATCATCTTTTGCCTGGGTAATTGCAGTAGCCTCCAAGTAGATCTTTCTGCTTGAACTGTTAAAAAAAAATGCAGTGTACAATTGTTAAAATGACAAAATAAAACTTTATTCAAGTATACCGCAATAGGGAAGAGTGATTGAATTCAACCCTGTTGAAACAAAAGGCAGGAGACTTTGAAAGCACTAGGAGAGCTGGTGGAACAACAGAGGAAGACATTAGTGGTCAGGTTGTCAATGTGATTAAGCCATCTGTGTTTGCCAATTGAGGCTTATGAAAGTTAGACTCCTACTCTCCCACAGAAACTGGGAAATAGGGACACGATCTTTCTTGATGATTAGAGTTCAAAGAGATGGCTCCAAGGTCCTTGAGAAAGACGCTCCTGGGTTGTGAAATTGGCAAGAGGCTGCAAGAATATTTACATCTCAAAGAAGCAGAGAAAGCATTCATAATTGCAAGTTTTCTGAAGTAATTGCTGTAAGAAAAAAGACAAGAGGCTGTCATCAGAAAGAAACCTACATAAAGTTTAGTCAAGCTGAGGGACTTTCTTGGTCACTACTGTTGCACTCACAGTCCCTTCTCAACATAGCAACCTGACTGATCCTTTTAAAATATAACTTAGATCATGTTATTCTACTGCTCACAACTCTCCAATGGTGTCCTCTTTGCCTGGAATGTTGTTTTCTCTGGATTT
>NC_071991.2:112737500-112782500 GCF_028885655.2 Pongo abelii
AGAAGGCTCAGAAACATCTATGTGTTATAAAATGCAAACTAAACTAGGATAGAAAATATTGCAAACATTGTCCCATTAGCATTTGGTGCAAGACATCCAAAAATATTTCAGAGGAAAACTACTATGCTGTTGGAAATAATAGCAATGCACATTAAATTGCTCAAATGACAATATTACTTAGTTGTGTTGATTACTGCCCCAATAGACTATATTTTCAGGCTATAACAACAAAGGATTTCTTGTCTAACTTTATTCACAAATGCCTCGGAAGATACAGGAAAGAATAAGACAGAGAAAGCGTGTTTAAATGTCTATTTGGAAAAGCTGTAGTGAGTTAATTGTACATTTGTCCTGTACATATTGGTACATATTGTCCTGTACCACTTCATTTCTAGACAAATCTATGTCTGAGCTGGGAAAAGTGGTACAGTTCAGGTTTCTTGAGATAATCTTTTATAGTGAGGAATAGACAGGTTTAAAAACCAGGGTTTTTCTATCTCCTGCTTTAGTAGTTTTACGTGATCAAAATGAGGGCTGAGATTTTTGTTGTGAATGCTGTCGTATAACTTGCATTTCCTTTTATTTGTACTCAAATATATTTATTAGTGAGGTTATCTTGTAAAGAACAGAGGTATATTGAAGACATCAAATAAAATAAAGGCTTACCATCTCCTGGTATGTTGAGTTCTGTTGAATTTGTGTTGTTTTGCATTAAGATTCAGGTCTAAATGTATTCAACTAATAGTTAACTATGTTGGATTCTTGCCCATTTTGTCAAAAGGTAGAATTCAAATAAGAAAGTGAGTGTTCATAAATTGTGTCCAAATGGGACGAAATGTGCAGGCAGAATATGATTAAAAATGGCCTTTTGTGATGATACATAGATGTAGAAAAAATTAATACTGCATGCCCATGTGTTTTATTGGGTGAAATTCTGTAAGGTGAGTTTCATAAAACAAATTTCCAGTCTGTTTGTTCAGCTGGTTTGCCTATCACATTTAACATTTCTTATTGCACTAGCACTTATTCTAAGTTTTACTTTTGGTTCAAATACTAAGACAATACACTATATTTTCCATCTATCTAGGCATTCCTAAAGCTGCAGGAGAAAAATGTGGGTTAAGATTAATTTCTTTAATCAGTATTCATTTTTCATTGTTAGTACATCCTTTAAAAATTGCATTCATTAATAAGTTATCTAGACATAATCATGTAGCTAGGTCCGTATAAACCTAGGACCTAAAGACAAAACTGTCAAGTTATACACAGAAAAAAAATACAAGAAAAAAGAAATGGATTATTTAGTATCTATTCTTTAAGGCCCAACTTAAATATACTTCATTTATGAAGATTTGATTCCACTCAAAAAGTGACTTCTTTTTTCACTGAAGTTCAATAATCTTTGTCAAAATTTTAATGTGTGAACACTTGATGGAAGATTTCTTGAAAAAAAGCACTCTGATTTATCTTCCCATTCTCCACTGTGTCTCAAAGAAGGACTTGCTCAACAAATAGACACAAGAATTCTTGAGTGAGTAAATAAAGACAAAAATATTTTAATGAAATGTCTGTTTAGTAATACATATTCATTCCATGTAACAATGTATGAATTCACTCAAAGTAATATCATACTGCAAGAGATAGACATTGGTGGATGAATTAAAATTCTATACCTTAGTTCCTAATACCTGGAACCTAACTCAGTAGGCTAGCGTGTAATTATTACCTATGAAAAGTTTGTTGGAGAGATTGACAAAGGGGACTCTTCTTGGTCACCCGGGACTGAGGTGGCACACTAGGCTAAGACTCAGAGACCAGGGGCAGCTTACAGACATGTTTTGTTTTGTTCTTCATAGTGTTGAAAAACATCGTGTAATTGTTGCCAATATTTCAAAATTAGAGGTTTCTAAATACAAATATGTTTTTCCAAGTTCTCTTGAAAAGGTGAAAGAACTGATCATCCTGGGTTCACACTGCTGGATGGAAACATTTGGTTGGAGCAAAGGCACTATTGACACTTTAATTGAGCACACACTGTCCTGTGCACCAAGATCCACACCTGGTGGGCTTCATTCAGCTGCCTGACTCGCATACTCACTTGAGTTAGTAACATCTTTTATGAAGCCTCCAAGAATTAGTTAAAAAATAAGATGAATCAGGGACTAACATTAGTTTCTAGTTGTGGTAGGCTAAATATTGCCTCTCCACCCCTCTCTGCAAGATATCTGAGTTCTATCCTCCAGAACCCAGAAATAGGTTCCCTTACCAGGCAAAAGAAACTTTAAAAATGTGTCAAGGTTAGGGACCTTGAGTTGGAAAGATTGTTCTGTATTATCCAGGAGATCTCAATTTGTTCAAATGACATTTTAAAAATGGAAAAGAAAGAATAGGTGAGAGAAATGTTACTTAAGAAAGATTCAACCTGCTGCTGCTGGCTTTGAAGATGGAGAAAAAGGGGCCATGAGCAATGGAATGTGGGCAGCTTCTAATAGCTGGAAAAAGCAAGAAAACAGATTTTCCCCCAAAACCTCTGGAAGGAGCACAGTCCTGCCGATACCTCCACACTAAGACCCAGTTTGGATTTCTGATCTACAGATTGAAAAACAACACACTTGTGTTTATAGAAATGTTGACATGGTGGCTGTAAATAAAATAGTGAAGACTCAGGTCGGCAAAGATATAACATTTGTATAACTGAACTTAACTGCTCATTCCAAACCCTAGTTCTACCTTACATTAAAAAATAATCTAGTCATTTCTGGGTATAATTGGTTAAATTTATTGATTTGCTCAGTAATGTTAAGTTAAACACACAGTCATATGCATATTTTTAACATTCAACAAATATTTATTGAGGGCTTATTTGGGTTCCCGTTCTAGGCTCTGCAGATGAAAAGATGGATAAGACAGCCAAAGCTTCTGTTTTCTGATTTCTTAGAACTCATATTCTACTTGGAGATATAGAAAATAAACACATCAGCAAATAAATTACTGACTAAAAGGTTATGCTAAGTGTGAATAGGAAAAATAAAGCTGAGAAAGAGAAAGAGTATGTTTCCATTTTAGATAGATGTGGTATAACACAAAATCTATTTGGTATTTGTCCCCAGTTCCTGACACAGAGCTCCTAAAACCCTTGAGATTTTCTAAGTGATAGGAGTATTTTTGGTAATTCATCACAAGCTCTTTTCCATCACATGTGAGCTCAAGCTAATGACGTGACCTAAGGAGGAACCCCTTAGAGCAGGGGGTCCCCAGCCTCCAGACTATAGACCGGTACCCGTTAGGAATCTGGCCACACAACAGGAGGTGAGCGGTGGGCTGGCAAGAAAGCTTCATCTGTATTCACAGTCGCTCGCCATTGCCACTCATATTACCAACTGAGTTCTGCCTCCAGTCAGATCAGCAGTGCCATTAGATTCTCACAGGATCGAAACTCTATTGTGAACTGCACATGTGCAGGATCTAGGTTGTGCAGTCCTTATGAGAATCTAATCCCTGATGATCTGTTACTGTCCCCCATCACTCCCAAATGGGACCACCTAGTTGCAGGAAAACAAGCTCAGGGCTCCCACTGATTCTACATTATGGTGAATTGTATAATTATTTCATTATATATTACAATTATTAATTATATAAATAAAGTGCACAATAAATGTAATGCACATTAATTATCCTAAAACCATCCCCCCACCTCTGGTCTGTGAAAAAATTGTCTTCCATGAAACTGGTCCCTGGTGCCAAAAAGGTTGGGAACCGCTGCCTTAGAGCCTCAGGATGGGGTTGGTCACCAAAAAGACCAAGTAATTGGAGGGTTAGAACTTTCAGCCCCACTTACCAAACTCTAGGAAGCAGGTAAGGGAGCTGGATATTGAGCTCTATGAAAACCTTTAAACAGAGATTTTTAAATGAAATCTCAATATGTAAGGACTGTGAGACACAGTGAGAGAGACAGATAGAGACTCCATTATGTAGGTACTTGTACATCATGATAACAATTTTATTTTAAAGTGTAGCAAAGCCATTGGAAGATTTTGAGAAGAAAGGTGGTCTGCTGTCTGGCTGCCCTATGGAGGATGGACTGTAGGTGTGCAAGAATTAAAGCAGGAGAAACAGTTAAAGGCTGCTATAATGACCCAGGAGGTAGTGAAAGTAGTTGGATAGAGCTTATATTTTAGATACAGGCTGACAGCAGCTCCTTATGTAACTGATGCAAATTGTTTTTAAAGAAATTAAGAACAATTCTTGGGTATGAACACTAAATAACTGTAAAATTTTGCTGTTATGTAATGGCATGGCCACACTGGTACTAGCAGGGTTAGGAGTGGGGTCAGGGCCAACTTCATGGAATGAGGCCAGTCAGTTGCACAAATCTTTCTGGTGACAGTGCCCCGTACTTGGGGTTTAATTCTCTGTATTTGCCATCTTGACATTTTATCTTAGTTTTATGTTTTGTAATGAATTCCAATGTGACTTTGGAGCCTCATATGTCCCTTTACTCATGTGTGGTTATGCCTCTGGCTGACACTACTTCTCTAGAACAGGTTTTGGCAGATGTCCTGGGCCCTGCCCAGCCTCACACTCCCTGCCCCACTCAATGACCTATGGGACCTGGTACTACAGTGGAAGAAAAAATACCATAACATGTTGACAGGGACCAGGTAGATGAAAGGAAAATGCTTAATATTTTGGTGCCCTTAGTATCATTTATTTTCTTACTTTCTGAACAAGGAGTCCTATGTTTTCATTTTGTGCTGAGCCCCCAAATTACGTAGCCAGTCCTAGTTAGAGTTGAAACATATTCCTGTTTTGGAACTGTTCAGTTTGCAATCCCAATTAAACATCTAGTTAGAGTTATTGAGTAGACAGCTAGATACACGAGTCTGGAGATCAGGTGAAAGTCAACAATGGAGTTATGAGTGAGCAGGTTATCATGGCATGGATGGTGTTTTTAAATCTTCAGCCGTGCCCTGTCCACTCATCTGCCTGTTGGAAACGTGCTGAATTCCACGATGCATAAGTATGTGTGGAAGAGAACTGTTTTGGGCCTTGATCTATCTCAGTTCTGTTTTGGCATCCCTCAAAAAATGTTCCTAATGTCATCTGGTCTTTTAGTGAGGCCCACTTCCATTCAAAACTCAACAACGTTGACAAATTTCTCATCATAGGCTTTGCTATCAGAATCTGTCCATTCTGAATTAACTGATGTGTTCAATGTCACTGAGGTCAAGCAAATTATTCCCTGGGTTCTCCTTGTCCCAACTATCAGATTCTTTTGTATCTAATGGTCCACACTTAGCTTTTATGGGTCCTCCTAGAAAATTTGACTGATCTTCTAAGCCTATATGAGCCTGGGGGAGACTTAGAGCCAGCAGCAGATAATCACGCTGACCTAAGATCACCATTGGTCCCCGCCAGCTCTGATAGACGAAACTTCAGACAGAGTCTGGTAGTAAACGCCAAACACCAGTCTATTCTATTCTGTTTTCCCCATTGCAAAGAAGAGTTCCTTTTTATTATCATTCCCAAGAGATGAGGTTGGAAAATTAAACAGAACACTATCCCCTAAACTCACAGTGTCAAATCTACCCTCTTGATTTATCTTTGAGCTCTTATGGACTTTTTAATTCATGGTCTGGATGAAAAAAATAAACTTTTCTGAAAGATTGTATACCTCATAAACCCTTTATCTCTTGTAGCTAGAGAGTGCTTTTAGAATTCTAAAACTAAGAATTTATCATTTATTTCTCTTTTTTTCCCTAACAATTTCCCCTAGGTAGCTAGAATTAGGATGGTCATCGAAGAAAAAGAATACTGGTTACTATTGCAAATTGTTATCCAAACACTCTTACTTCTTAAAAACATTCTGCCATAAGAGTACACTTTTCAGAAACACAAACACGTCAGTATCCTGGGTCCTTATATGTCTGGCTCTATTTCCCAGGGCCACTAATACATGAAGAAAAAGATTTCTATCACTTGGACTTCAGGTCTTCAGGTCACCTCTTCAAAACCCAGACACTCAGGGAGCCAAGTGTCCCAGAACAGCTCTAAATTCCCCCAAGGAAGGGGACTACACATATTCACTAAAATGGAAAGATCTTGATGAGCGAACAATTAATTTTGTTAAGCATTTTCAAACCCTTAAGAATATAAAGTTCCCATTTGATTGAATAACAATGAGTGCTCCAGATAAAAAGCCTTCCTACATGGAACTTCTCTGAGTCTGCTCTTAGCTCTCTCTCACACACTGACTTCCTGATGAAGTTTCTCCTAGTGTCCATCTTTAGTACTGACGTCATAGGGCTGACCCAGTCCAAGATTCCTCTTCCCAGTCAGTCCTACTTATTGTTAAGCATTTTTATCTTCCTAACGATGTAAAGCCCTTTATGACTCGGCCCAGACTTCCTGCTCCCCATTGGTTAATGTGGGAATCAAAACCATGTGTAAATTCTCTGCTCATCTAATGCCGCATCACTACTTCATGATTCTGTGTATTCTGCCCCTAACCTTGCACAGACTTCTCCATTTTCTTTACTTGGCTGACTCCTATATCCCTTTATGACAGAGTGCAGGTATCATTTTTTCCCCTAAATCCTACTGTGGTATATTGCCTTAAAATGTAAGTTTTCCAGTTTTCTTACCCGTGGTGTTTCTCACTGAGGGAACTATATACACCCCCAGCTGATTAAACTGAGGAGCGACCATGTGCCCAGAGTTAGCCAAACTGTGAAGTTTTAAGGCACAGTCTCCCAAAGCTTCCCTCACTTTCAGCACAAACTGCAAGTTTGGGGAGGTTTCCAAAGCCATCCTCAGGTTCGATACTTCATTAGAAGACTCACAGAATTCGCCAAATGCTATTATACTCACATATGTGGCTTATTACAGAGAAAGAACGCAGATAAAAATCAGTCGAAGGAAGAGACTCATGGGGCAGAGTCTGGAGGATTCCAAACACAAGGCTTCTGTTGTCTGAGGGACCCGTTACTCGCTTAGTATCAATATGGTTTGAATATTGCTAACAAGGGAAGCTCACTCAAGCTTTGATGTCCAGAGTTTTTATGGAGGCTTCATTACATAGGCATGGCTGGTTGATTTATCGGTCGTCCAAGCAGTTGTACTCAGTCTGCAAGTCAACTGATACTGCATAACCCAAAGTAAACTGCATAGTCCGTAACTCTAAATCCCATGATTGGTCTTTCTGGCATGGCCATGTCTCATCCTAAGACTGTCAGGTGTAGTTAGCTTTCACACTAAACAAAGACATACCAAACTGAAGCTGAGAGCAAAGGCCAGATCTCTCTTTAAGCAGGACCACATTCTTCACTGTATACTATGTGACTAGCTATTTGACCAATGCCATGAAAGCTGAAATGATGTGTGTCATTTAAAGAGCCATTGTGAGGCTTGCCATGTCTTTTTTTCCTTCTGCCATATGTTCCAGACAGGACCTGTTCTATCAGCCAGGATCTCTAATTATGACAAGCAAAACCTCCTTGTTTACCTATTATAGACATATATCACAAGGGAGAAAAAAAACCTTTGTTTATGTAAACCACTGGAGTTTAGGGTTCCTTATCATCACAGCATAACCCAGCTAATCCTAACTGACGGACCTACTAAGATTCCCCATATTTGATTTGATTCCCTTTTTGTGTGCTCTCATAGCATTGCATGCCTCATGACTAGGTGTGGACCAATACATGCTGCCACAAGTTGTTGAATTGGTCATAAAACATGTTCTAGATTACCTATATAGTGTTTTATAAAGTGTTTTTATTAGTTGCTAACATTTTAAAGTTGAAAGCTTTCATATAAAAAAATCCAAATTTCCAGCTTATAATAAAAATAATCTCAGAAATTTTGTCAAATGCCCAAGTATCTGCAAAGTAACAATGGGCTAAACTAAATCAGTTCACCATCTTTGACAGTAAATCTGGTCACAGCCCCTACCAGGCCAGGTTAACTCCTTATTTCCTGAGTAGTCCCAAAAGGCATCTGAATTTACAACCTCTTTAAATCTGTTCAACAATTTTTGGTGAAAGAGGGGTATAAGTAGAAGAAAGAGGAAAGAAGAGCAGGAAATTGAATTTCTATTAATAATAATATTCTGCTGAAAATAATTTATTACATAAACAGAATAGAACATAATCTAACTTATTTGAAATTTGTAGATAAGATTAGTTGCTCTAAATCACCAAGAGTAAAGAGAACATTCATTGGTCTGATATCAAAATCTCATTCAAAATATATTAAAATATGTTTATTGCAGCACAATTTACAATAGAAACAACTTGGAAACTTGGAAACAACCCAAATGCCCATCTGATAGACTGGATAAAGAAAACGTGGCACATATACACCATGGAATACTATGTAGCCATAAAAAAGAATGAGTTCATGTCCTTTGCAGGTACATGGATGAAGCTAGAAACCATCATTCTCAGCAAACTAACACAGGAACAGAAAAACACGTGTTCTCACTCATAAGTAGGAGTTGAACAATGAGAACACATGGACACAGGTAGGGGAACATCATACACCAAGGCCTCTCGGTGGTGAGGGGCTAGGGGAAGGATAGCATTAGGATGAATACCTAATGCATGTGGGGCTTAAAACCCTAGATGATGGGCTGATAAGTGCAGCAAACCACCATGGCACATGTATACCTATACAACAAACCTGCACGTTTTGCACATGTATCCCAGAACTTAAAGTAAAATAAAAAAATATATATATATTTAAAATAACTTTTCACCTTAGCTTTATGTTTGCAAAATGATTTCTACTTTTTAATAATTCTTCTTTTCTCTTTGATTTGATTTTATTTTTCTGAACCTGTCTATAACCTTGGGAGAGATGGAATCAATTAATTACTTAAATTGTTCATTTAATTAATTGATCCCTGGTGGTAAACAGCACTAGGCTATTCATCTTTGGGCTTCAGTATCCTGCCATGAACTGATGACTTTAGGTGAGTACTAGCTGCCTCGTCTGGATTGATAGCTGGTTGTGGTTTGCCATGCAATGTACATGAGTTTATCACTGCAGAGTTAAGCTGGAGCTGATAGGGAGTGTCTTTATATTTCTACTCAAGGTCTTTGTTTGCTTTGGTGTCAGCAAAGTCAAGTTACATGTTGATATTTATATAATGAATCACACATGAAAATATGAATCAAATGGTGTTTACTTCAATTCAATCCACTAATATTTGTCACTGGCACCATGAAAAGTGTTTCTGATGGACTATCTCCCAAATCCCACTTATCACAGCACTTAACTGACTGCAGAGACATTGCTTGTAAAAATGTTGCCTAAACTGATAAGCTGCTCAGTAGCAGTGACTGCTTCTCATATACATTTGTGCTCTACTTTCCCAAACATATGTCTGTTTTATATATTCCAAAAGTTGGCTATGTTTTCATCTTCTTTTCTAATGATTTATCCTTATGTACATAGAGTTCTTACTTGCTAAGTACTGTCAATTAGCCCCAGTTCAAAGTGGAGTCAAAGATGCCTTCATTTTATATTTTGAAAAAGACTTTCTGGCTCTTTCAGAATTACACATTGTTGTTTATTGCACAGTACTAATAGTAAATTGTATGTTCTTAAAAAAAAAAAACCTCATTTTTATAGGAAAGTCTTCTTTTCTCAGAATTAAATAAAAATATTTGCTTTTAATGAGACTTGTTTTAGAAAATAGAGACATCATTCCATTCAGATGATTCTTAATTTGTGTATTCCAAATGTGTCCAGGTTTCCAGTAGTGCATTTCATGAGACAGAAAAGTTAAGAATGCATATGTGTGAAACCAAATACATTTTTGACTCATTATACATTTTGTGAAACAACTGGGAAATGAGATGTTGATTGATGCCCAGTCACTGTGGTTGTGTGTCTATTGCCAATGAAAATGTAGCTGAAATACACAAATATTTTTAAATGTGCTCTATGGGTGTGTCCTCTTTGCCAGAAAATACGCTGCACAATTGTTATGTAAACACTTGTGCTATTCCCACTGCGAAAGCATTTTGCAGATGTTTCCCTATGAAAACATTCTAAAACATATACTTCGCTGTCTTTGTTTACCTTAACTTGTTTTCAATAACTGTTTCTTTTTGACTGCAGCTTATTATAGGTTCTTGTGGTTGAACAAATGAAGGATGAGAAACAAGATTAATGATTTAGAAATAATCTAGCTTGTGCTATTGTATTACAGTGCTCCCTAACAATTTTCTCTAATTTTTATCACAGAAAAACATCAGTAATTCAAAAGAAACAAATACACAAAAAGAAAGGGGCGGGGAGGGGAGCGCTGCAATTCTAAAATCTGTGTGACTATTTTTGCCATGTCCACATAGGATCGGTGTCTCCAGATGTCCTTAAGATTGTCTCATGAACTCCATTCTTCTTCAATCCAGCTAGAACCCTCACCTCTCGTGCCTTGTGATGCAGTTTGGCAGTTGAGAATGAGGTCATAGTAGAGGAGAAAGCATTCCGTCCCACGAGAAATTTAGAGTTGGTGATCTCTAATCTCTACAAATTTCCAGTGAGTTTATGCCATTTTTATCTACATATCTAGAATCTAGATTAGAAATGAGGCACTATCAAAAATTGGGAAAATGAGACAAAAATGATGCAGATGGATTTTTAAAACATAAAACATATTTTAAAAACATCTATCATTATACACAAAAGAAAAGAAAGTTGGAGGCATTTATATGTCACTTAAATGATAAGAACTCACGTACAAAAAAAACCTTTAAAGTTATGGTTAAGAATGCCATTTTACATAAGGTAGTCTTGGACAAAGACCCAATTCAGCTGCTTACATCTTGCGTAAACTTGGACATTTTAGTTAATCTGTCAAAACATCCTTATAAAACTAAAAATATTAATAGTTAACTATTGAGAGCTTACCATGTATCAGACACTAATGATCTGCACATGCTGTATTATTAAATTCTCATGCAAATTCTATGAAGCAAATCCTATATTATTAGCCCCATTTTACAGATAATGAAACAGGCACAAAGGGGTTAATAATTTATTTTTATTAAATATTTGGCAACCACTCATGTAGTGCTTGTTATGTGTTGGACCCTTTTCTAGGCACTTTACAAATATTGAATCAAAACACTTCAATTAGGTTGAAACTACTATGTTAATACTTATTTTATAGATAAGGAAACTGAGACACAAACAGATGAAATAACTTGCCCAAAGTCACAGTCAGTAAGTAGTGAAGTGGGGATTTGAACCTACACAGTGTGATCCAGTCTGCACACAAAAATCACTGCCTCTTGGGGTTACTGTGAGGATTGAATGATACTGCGTTGGCACATGATAAGCATAATAAAATGTTAACTATTATTATTATTACCAGTTTATTCTAAAGAGTACGGAAACTGTCACCTAAGATGTTGACAAATCAGAAACACTAATGATACTGAGGAGATGAACAGCAGGCATGTTTTAAAACCCTGTCCTTTCACTGGAAAATTTGAAAACTAGCAGGAAAGCTAGTGGACTGGAATAGAATGAGCAAGACAGGGAATAGAAAATGAGGTCAGACAGTTAGCCAATCACATAGAGCCTTGTAGACCATTATAAAGACTGACTTTTGTTCTGAGTGAGATGAAAAGCCATTGGTGAGTTTTGAGCAAAGTCATAAAGTGATCTGACTTAAACGTTTTAACAGGATCACTCTGGCTGCTGTGTTGAGAAAAGAACTGCAGGGGAGCAAGGGCAGAAGTATACGGTACTATTATTTCATGAGGCAGAGAGGTTATGTAAATTGCCCAGGGTCTGTCAAAGAGCCAGTAGGCATCAAACAGGGTTTCCAACTCAAGCCTGCATGAGTTAACCATACGTGATGTTGAATGAGAGAATGATGATGAAGGCTTTTAAGTCTTCGTGTTGGATCCAGACACAAAGTGTGATGTGTGATATTTTTCTGAGAACTTGGCTAGAAAAAAAGTATCTTGTATAGTTAAACAAAATTTTGGTTTCCTTAACAAGATTCCTAATTATCTTAAAAATGTCCATGATAGATAATACTAATTCTGATCCAATATCTATTTGCAGTCAGGTAATAATGAGCAAAGTATCTCTCTCTCTCTCTCTCTCTTTCTCTCTCTCTCTCTCTCTCTCTCTCTGTCTCTCAATCTCTCCCTCTCTCCCTCTCAAAATGGAGTCTTGCTATGTTGCCCAGACTGGGGTGCAGCGGCTATTCATAGGTGTGATCATTGCACCCTATGCCCCCAAACTCCTGTGCTCAAGTAATTCTCCTGCATCAGCCTCTCAAGTAGCTGGGACTATAGGTACATGTTCCCTGCCTGGCATATCTTTCTTTAATAAGTGTTTTTCACCGGGTAATATTTTGTATAACTATAAAAATTGGCACCATATTTTATATTATGGTAAGTCTAATTTGCTGTAAAAGTTATCTCTTTTAAGACTCTCTGGTAGTATTAGCGTATAAGAACAACTAAGCCAGAAACTTACCTAATGTCTGCCATAGCAAGGCGGAAACTACCTATCACCTAACTCAATGTCTGCTTAATATTTATTAACTGGAATAATTAATAATGACATTAAAAATTAAAAGTAAAATTATTTTAAGGTGTAATCAAAGTTCCTAAGAATCAACACTGACTTTATGCTCACTGACTATGTAAAGGGAAGATATGTCCTTATTTGGGGATAATTTCAGGGATTTCTACCAATAAATTCATAGAGGAGACTGAAGGCCTGGAGCAGCATTCGGATTCCTAGAAGCACTGAGAAAAATCACACAGACTACATTTTCAAGGTAATTAATTAGCTGTTGTAGAAAAACAACTCCTAAATTTTAGTGGCTTGAACCCTAATAGGTCAATTTCTCTCTCACCTCATCATCTCATCCGGGCTGAGTGGTTTTCATGGACAGCTGTCTTCCCAGCAGTGACTAGGTCACCTCATCCAAGCTCCTTCCACTGTGTGGCTCTGCCATTTCCTGGGATCATTACGAAGTCCTTGTTTGGATTATCTGCATAATAATGAGTGAAGAGAGGAAAATGTGAACATTCTTGTGGGACCTTTTTTGGGCCAAGTTTGGAAAAGCCATATTCCATAAAATTGTTTCACCAAACTCAGTCACATGGACAGCCCAATTGCAGGGGAGCTGGGACAGAGGCGTGAGTGCTGGCAATCTCTGCCACAAGAAGCCAAATCCCTAGGTTTTCGGCCAAAAACAGAGTTTCCTTTCAGTGCTAGTGGTCAGAAAATACGTACTTACTGGTAAAGCTGGGCCAGTTGCTAAAACATTAAAATACTTCCATACTGCATACATTGGTGATTGGATAGCTTTTCTTATACAAATTAAAATACTTGTATACTTCAATAAACTTTACATCAACATTAAAGGCAAATATAAATGAACAATGTGAGAGAAAATTGGTAATAGGAAAAACAGTAATGGGACACAGATTGGACACAGATGAGAGATTGTAAAAACTGTATGTAAAGTTTTACTTGGGTATTTACTTACACTTTTTTTTTTTTTTTTTTTTTTTGTGGAGACAGAGTCTCTCTCTGTCACCCAGGCTGGAGGGTAATCTTGGCTAACTGCAACCTCCACCTCCAGGGATCATGATAAAGTTTCACCATGTTGGCCAAGCTGGTCTCAACCTCCTGGTGTCAAGTGATCTGCCTGCACTCAAACTATTTATTTGAAGGGTCTATTTAACGTGCCAGGTCCAGTTCAAAACAATTCTCTTTTAGGTCTTCTTTAGTACTTCGCTCCTAACAGACAATATTAACTGCTCTCTTATCTGTGTTTCTATGGCATTTTATACTTGTCTAATGAATATAAGCTTGTATAAATGACATTTTAAACTATTGCAGACCTTATCTTATTACATTGCTCCTATTTGTGTGTGAACTCCTGAGGATCTGAAAAGTATTTTAGCTCAGGGTACATAGTTAATAGATCTTTAAAACATGCAAATCTGATAGGCTATTTTCTCTTTATTGGATTCCCATGTTCTTAAGACAAAGCTCAGTTACTTTAAAAGGCAGACAAGACATTTCATAAACTGGTCTATACTTATCTCTCTACTTTTCTTCATTCATACTCTATGATTCACTCCTAAGAAACTTATTTCAAATCCTCAAAAGACTCAAACTGTGTATCTCCTTTTGCAACTGAGTTTCACTCTGCCTGAAATTCTCCTACTCAGTTTTTAGCTGAGTCATATATTTATCTGAGAAGCCTTCTGTGAGTGTTCTACACTTGAACAGATCCCATCTACTTTCTTCCATATCAACCAGTACTTTAAAGCAATACATATTATTGTTTAATATAAATACTCATTTAATTGGCTATTTTTCAATAGACTAGATTCTTCATAACGGAGATATTATTTCTACTGAAAACAATATCTCTTAATACCCACACCAGTACCTCGCACACAGTAGTAGCTAAACAAACATTTGTTGAACAAATGAATTTAAAATGTTCATTGGAGTTACTTAGAATTTGTTGTCAACATTTACTGAGAACCAACTATGAGATACATACAGTCTTTCTAACTCTAGAACTTATCCTATTTTTTCCTGAAAACTGCTACTTTCCACTACTTATAAGGACAGCATAACAAAACCCATCTCAATAGTTCTTCCCCGTAAAACTTCCATCACCACCAAAAAATACCACCCTCAACACTCCACACACGTACACCTACCACCACTCCAACCTGCTTTTCATCCTTATTCCCCTACTTCATCACTTTCTCAGTAAATCGGGCTTTCAAATCCCATCAATGTTTTTTTTAACAGTTCTCTCAGATCTCATTAGCTACTAAGCCCAATAGATGTGACCCATGAAAGATATCTTGAATTCATCCTTTTCTTCCCAGTCCTACTGCTACTCTCATAGTTCAGGTTCTCATTACTTATCACCTGATCTAATTCAATAGCCTCCCAGGGTGTCTCTTCACTTTTATTCTCTCCCTCTTCCAATCTACTTTACACATTGCAGCCAGAGTAATTGACCCAAAGGTCAGTTCACTCCCCTACTCAAAAACCTTCAGTGACTCCCCATTTTTAACCAAAAAGAGCGGCAAATCCTCGGCCTGGTATTCAAAAGCCTGTATAATCTGTCCTCAATTTATTTTATATTTTCCAGTCTTATTTTACAGTACTCCCCATCACTGGAGCCAAACTGGTTTTGTTTTCATTCCCAGAACTTGCCTTGCACTTTCTTACTTTTATGCTTTGCTCATGTTCTTTCTGCTAAGTCTGACCTCTCTTCCTTCCTACAAACCTGCTGTCTTCTCTCACCTCTCTCTATAGGGAGCTTCGAGTCACACCATGTGGGTGTTTTACAAATTGAATGGATGGAAGTATATAGTTAAGTAATTCACTTCTGAATATCTTGGTTAGAGTGTTTCCTAATATTTTTCTATTTCTTTAAAAAATTCCTCCCCTCCTTTCTTTGTTCCATATTCATTCTGTATTTTATTATTTCAATTTTGTTTAGGTTGATTATATGTTCTCTTTCTATTTCTCTTCACTCATGTTTTCGGTTCTTTTTTATTGAATTTGTCAAGATGTAAAGAACTGAAGTCACTATATTATAAAAATTCTAAAACTGGTTTTCTCAAGCAAACAAATATATTTAAACTTTAATAGAATATTCTATTCTCATGTTTTATAAGTTGAAGATATTAAAGGTATTTCAAAATCCAGTGAAATATATTTACTGGGAATAATGTTACACCCATACAGGGGACTGCAGTAATGCTTATAATATAGATTAGCTAATAAGCTCATCTCTCCAAACATTTGCCATTGTTCGCTTCCCATGTAGTTGTTTATGCATTCCCAAAAGAGAATATTGCAAAATATGAGTCACTAAATATTCTGCAAAATTTATGTTTACTTAACTTAAAATTTGGACAACATTTTTAAAATTAAAGAGAACATCTACTTCTAGCCATGAGGTAGTAAGTGAATCAGATATGGCTTCCTGTTATAACAACTAGAAGACACAACAAAACACCTGAAATAACTATTTTCAGACATTAGATCACTGATAGCCCAGAACTGTGATCACTGAAAAAAAATAAATCAATGAGGTACAGTCTATATAAAGGCACTATCTAGGATGGGGAACCAAAGCAAATCATGGTAGCATTACGAAGTCAAAGAGACAGAGATTATAGTTCAGCATATGTTAATTGGCTGGGATTTGGAGGACAAAAGTATAAGGTGGAAGGAAACCACACAAATAAATAGCCCCATAATGCTTCTTCTAAGTCTCACATTTTTTGCCAACTTCTAAGATGCACATGTGTTACTGTGAGATGCTTTGATGCAGGGCAAAGAATTAATGGAGGAAAAAAAAACAACAATGACTATTATTGGGGATTGTGAACTGAGCAATTTCAAGAGATCACACAGGGCTGGGACAGATTTAAGTTTTAACCAGCCAGAATGAAGAGATCTCAATGAACATTCAGGATTTTGATAGAGACTCTGAATTGGACATGCCCTGTTAGCAATACTAAACTAGCACTAGAATAGAGTAAAAACCACACCATATCCATCATAACAAACTTAATAATAAACCTAAAAAATATTAAATTGGTGAACAGGACAATTTAATTACCTTCTAATATAATCTTCCATACTCTTTAAAGAAAATAAAAAGTTCAGAAACTCAACAATATAATATTTATAATGTCTAGCATCCAGTAAAAAATTACTAGACATAAGAAGAAGAAAGAAAACATGACCAATAGTAAAGAGAAAGAATATTTTTTAAAAAGACTCAAAATTGGCATAGAGGATGGTATTAGCAGACAAGAACTTTAAAAGAGCCACTATACATGTATCCACAAATGTAATGTAAACATGAATAATAAGTGGAGAGCAATGAAAGAGCAAAAAAAGTAATTTATATAACTAACATGAAATGTAATATCTAAAATGAAATAGTTACTGGACATGCAACAAATTAAACAGATCAAAGATTATTAAAGACATAGCAAGGGAAACTGTGCAAAATGAGGTACAGAGAGAATAAAGCTAAAAAATAAACAAGGTCTAGGTAACTTTGGATTAATATTAAACAATGTATTTGAATAACTAATAACCAAATATTTAACAAATTTGATAAAGCCAACAAACTCACAGATACAAAAAACTAACCAAATTCCAAACAGAATAAAGACAAATAAATCTACATCAAGGTTTATCATAAACAAGATGCTAAAAATAATGAATGGAGAGACTATTCTAAAATCATTAAGGATAAAAAGACACATTACAAACAGGAGTAAAGATAATAAGCACTACTGATATTTCATGGAAACAATGCAAATTAGAAAATAATTCAATATGACATCATTAGTGTGCTAAAAGGGGAAATAAACTTATCAACTTGGAATTTATAACTAATTAATATATATCATTCAAAAGTAAAAGCAAAATAAAAACATTTTTTAACCAAACATAGCTGAAATAATTAACTTTCAGTAGACATACACAACAACAAGATAAAAGAAGTTCTTTAAACTGAAGGAAAATTGTCCAAACAGAAACTTAAATCCACACAGAGGGAATGGAGACTACCAGAAATGTTAAATGTGAAATATAAAAAAAGTATTTTTTTCTCATTTTAAATTACTTTAAAAGGTAATTTAAGAGAATTGTTAGTAATATATAGAGAAGTAAAATGCATGACACGATAGCATAAAATAGAGGATGGGGGACTTAGACTTGTGCATTATATGTGCAGTAGTATTTTATATATGGAGATGGACTCTAAGTTAAAGACAATAGTGCAGATAAAATAAAAAACTAAAAAATTAGCATTAATAAAGAAGGCAAGAAAAAATATAGAAAATGTGCAAAGAGCAGGAATACCAATAGAAAACAAGAACATTGTAGACTTAACTTTAATCACATGAATAATTAAATTAAATGTAAATTGTCTAAACAAACTGAATTAAAAATTAAGACCCTATTTTACCATGTCCATAAGAAACTTGATTTAAATGCAAAAACACAGGTTAAATGAAAAGTAAGAAAAAATGTGTAAGAAAAAAACACTAATTATTGAAGAGCTGGAGTAGCCATATTAGTATCAGAAAAAGTAGAATTTAGAAAAAGAAATACTTTCAGTGATAGAGAAACATACTATATAAGGACAAAATATTAATTCATCCAAAAGATATAACACTAAATATGTATGCACCTATGGTAACTAGTCTCTAAGATAGCCTTCAATGATCTCCACTTCCTGAAATTCATATTCTTTTTAGTCCATTCTAACATTGTACTAAAGATGGTATGTGTAACAAAAATGTAAGTCAGACATGTCAATTCTGATATTAGGTTATAGAAATATTTTTTGAAAATCTTCAAATTATTAAACTTAAAAAATTCTAAATATTCCTGAGAAAATAAGAGAGTATTTAAAACTAAATGAAAGAAAAAAATGATATTAATAATTTGTGGGAGTTAAAGCAAAACTTACAGGATAATTTATAAATTTAAATGCTTATTTTTACAAAGATGTTTAAAATCAATGAGTTAATCTTTTATATTAAGAAGCTCGAGGAAAAAAAGTAAAGTAAACACAAGGTAAATAAGAGAAAGTAGAAATAAATATAAAGAGTGGACATTCAAGGACATAAAAAACAGAAAAACAATAGAGAACACCAATTCATCCAGTACGTCTTTTAAATGATCCATAAAAATCAATAAAAAGGATACACAAGTACCTGGACTAAAAATAAAGGAGAAAGCAAAAATGATGCATATTAGGAATGTAATAGAAGATATCACTATAGATACTACAGAAATCATAAACATAACAAGTAATATTATGAACAATTTTGCATGAAGAAATTTGGTAACAACAAACTGGACAAATTCTTTCTAAGGTAGAAACTAAAATAGGAAGACTTTAAAAATTGGAATAGCTTTATACCTGTTAAATAAATTAAGTTTGCAATTTAAAATATGTCGTATAATAATGCAAAGCTCAGAAGACTTTACTGCTCCATTTTATTAGATATTTAAATAAGAAATTAAGTAATTTTAAACTAAGTCTTTCACAAAAGTAGGAAGTGAACACCTTTCAACTCAGTTTATGAAGTTGGCATTACCCTGATAGCAAAACCAAACCAAAACACAAACCCAAACCAAAGCAAAAAGAGAAAAAAAAAAAAGACCAATAAATCCTGAACAAAATAATAGCTAATGGAATCCAGCCTAATGGTGAAAGAAATATATACATCCTGACCTAGTAGAATTAATTCCAAGCATGCAACTTAGTTTTTCCTTAAAATATCTATTAGCGAAAATCACCAAATGACAAAAAAAGAAAAAGCTATAATCTAATCATTGTAAAAAATATGTTTGATAATATTTGACATCCATTGATTAAAAACTTGGTATAGTAGAAACAGAAATTAGCTCTTTAAACTCAATGAAAAACATCTAATGAAAATCTACATTTACTTTTATAATTAATTCTAAAACGCAGAGTGTGTCTCCCTTAATATCAGAAACAAGGTAAGGATGCCTGCTCTTACCTCATCATGGTATTAGGGAAGCTTGCCTGTTAAATAAGGCAAGAAAAATATATAAGGCACATATATTCACAAGAAGCAAAACTGCCTTAATTTAGAAATTACATGATGATCTATTTCTATGACCAAATAATCTAGGGGGATAAAACATAACTCAAAAGTAAATTTATCAAGGTCATGGGATACAAAATGAATACAAAATTCAATTGGATTTCTATATACTAGAAATAAACAACTGAAAAATTAATCTCAAAAATATAATTTACAATAGCACTAAAAACATAAAATATTTCATTATAATTTTTTCAAAATATTGACCTGTACATTTATAGTTAGAAAATACTGTTGAGAGAAATTAAGGATCTTACTAGATAGTTAAATAATGTTTATGAATTGAAAGACAATACAATTAGCATTGAAATTCTCCTCAAATTGTCCTACAAGTTCAATGCAATCCTAGTCATAATTCCAGTAGTCTTTTTTTTTTTTTTCGTAGTATTGGAAAAGCTGATTTCAAATTTATTAGGAAAAGCAAAGAACCTCAAATAGAAAAAAAAAAAAAGGTGTTCTTAAAGTAATTGACATAGTGTGTTAATGGTTAGGATAAGCAGGTAGTTCAATTTGAAAAAAAAGCTCAAAACAGACCCACACTTATCCAATCAACTGATTGTTGAAAAAGTTGTCAAATCAATTCAAGGTGTGATGGCTCACTCCTGCAATCCTAGCACTTTGGAAGGCCAACGCAGGAGCCCAGGAGTTTGAGATCAGCCTGGGCAACATAGGGAGACTCTGTCTCTACAAGAAATTTAAAAAATATGTATTAGCCGGGCGTAATACATATGTGGTTCAGGCCTATAGTCCCAGCTTCGAGAGGCTGAGGTGAAAGAATCTCATGAGCCTGGGAGGTCCAGGCTGCAGTGAGCTGTGTTCACACCACTGCGCTCCAGTCTGGGTGACAGAGCGAGACCCTGTCTCAAGTAATAATAATAATAATGATAATTAATAATAATGATTCAGAGAATATTTTAAAACAAATGTTGATAAAGCAAATAAATATATAGAAATAAAAATATATCAGCTCTTATCTTTTACCAAATGAAAGATTAATTTGATATGAATTACAGACCTAAATACAAAAATTAAAACTATTACACTCTAGAATAAATACAGAAGAAACCTTTTGATATTTGAGTAGAAAAAATTTTATAAAGGGCATGAACAGCATTAACCATACAAAATTAGTAAATTGAACTTCACAACATTTTTAAAGTCTGCTCTTCACAAAAATGTCTTAGAAAATGGAAGGCAAGCCACAGACTGGGAGAGTATATTTATTTTTTGTATCACATTGTGAATTGGCAATTTATAATTACATAAAGTTATGGGGTACATAGTGATGTTATGATATATGCATACAATGAGATGACCCCGTCAAGCTAATTAACATACTATCACTTCAAATACCTATCTTTTTTGTGGTGAAAACATTTGAAATTTACTTTCTTAGCAATTTTGAAATATACAATACATTATTGTTAACTACAGTCCCCATGCTGTGCAATAGATCTCAAAAAACTTTATTTCTCCTCTCTAAGTGAAACTCTGTACCCTTTAATCAGCATCTCTCCATTCCCTCTACTTCCCCGGCTTCCCATAACCACCATTCCACTCTCTGCTTCTGAGTTCAATTGTTTTACATTCTACATGTGACATCACGCAGTATTTGTCCTTCTGTGCCTGGCTTATTTCACTTAGCATAATGTCTAGGAATGTATATTTTTAATACATACATCTGACAAAGAGTTTGTGTCCAGAATATACATTTAAAAAAATACTTTACAACTCAATAATTTAAAAAAAAATACTATTTAAAAATAGACTAAACGTTTGAACAGATGCTCACAAAAGAATATAAATGTCCAATAAGCATACGGAAAGATGTTCATTATTTTTAGTCATCTGAGAAATGCAAATTAAACCACATTGAGATAGCCCTACATACTCATTAAAGTGGCTAAATTAAAATGACCTGACAATCTCAAGTTTTGGCAAGGATGGAGAACAATGAGAACTCTCATACATAGCAGCTCCCAGTGTAAATAATACAGCAACTTTGGAAAACTCCTAGACACTTTCTTGTAAAGTTAAATGTGTATGTACCATATAACTCAGGAATTCCATTCCTAGCTATTTACTATAAAACCTAAAACCTAAGCCCACAAAAAGACATGTACAAAAGTGTTCATAGCATATTTGTTCAAATTGCTCCAGATTGGAAACAATTTAAACACCCACAAAAAGTGAATGCATTATTAAATGTTGACATATTAATATATTCATATAAGGAGATATTACTCAGCGATAAAAATAAATAAAATATAAGATTAGCCACTACTTAACAACTTGGATGAGTCTAAACAAACAAACAAACAAAAAAACAAACTAATCAAAAGAAGCCAGACATGAAAGAATGCATACAGTATGGTTCCCTGAGATGAAATTCCAAAATAAGCAAAATAATCTATGGTGACTCAAATTAGATCAGTGGTTGCTGGGAGCCAGGGGTTGAATGAGGGTGACTGGCTGCAAAAGGGAATGAGGGAACTTTTCCGGGTGATAGAAACATTCTATTCTTCGGTTGTGGTGGTGTGAATATGGGTGTGTCCATTTTCCAAAGTTGCTTAGGCCGGTGCTTTTCAATCTCCTTCTGTGGCCCTGTATTTCCCTTTCCATCTGCATTAGCTGGTGACTAGAACTGATGGAGAGTTATAATAGCATTATTCACATTTTCTTGTAGATATTCATAAAGAAAAAGCATAATGAACATTCAATAAACATTTGTCAATGTATTTTGAAATGCAAATATGTTCCTCCTATTAAATAAAGTAATTCTCTGTGCCTTTCCTTTAGGGGAGAATGACTGACACAACCAGGAAAATCTTCATTCAAACCCATGATGGTTGTGGTAATATTACCAAAAATAGTTTTGACCAAAACTGCTCTTAATTAAACATAACTGATCAACAAAAGCAGAACAGAATTTTTGTTTACTTCAGAAAAGATGATCAGCAAACCTGAGTTATTTGCTTTTAAAAATTCCAGTTAATTGAGTGTTGGCTATAATTAAAATGTTTCCTCTTCTATTATTTTGTTTTGTTTATAAAATGTAACAATATAAATTATTTTATTTATTTCATCACTTAGAACTACATTTGGATCTGCCACATTATGATTCTTTTAATTATGTGGGTAATTAAGAAGATTAATGTGAATTAGAAACAAAAAGAACTAGCAGGGGTGCAGGACCAAAATCCAACCCACCCTAGAGTCTTTGCTGTTCAAAGACTTTCTTTGCTATTCAACTGGCAAAATACAGCTACATCCCATTCACTATTAGTATCAGAATTATACCTGAGAAAAGGAGACGCTTTAAAGAGGATCTGTTTCAGTTTCAGCTTTGACAACAGCATTCTTGGCCTTTCAGATGTCATTATACCCTTTATCACTCTTCATTTCCACCTTACCTCTGTAATCACCTCACAAGGGAACATAATGCCACAGCTACATCACAGGAGATATGGAATTCTATTATGAGCATGTATTCAAAATTAACTCTGACTGCATCTTTGTTTTAACCAGTAAGTTCTCGATAAACTTGATTTGGAAATGCATATCCATATAAACTAGGTTTGCTCTTATTTCTTCTAATTTTTGTCCACCATATTGATAAGAAAATACTACCACGGTATGAATAACACTTTCAGTATTTCTTTGTGAGGAATATCTCAATTTCATTTTACTGTTCATGTAATGTTTTTACATGGGACTTGATAGATGGAGAACATGCATACTGAAGAAATCATTTTTTACACCATATAAAAAATGCAATATGATTATAAATTAGTTGCTCAGTTTTATGTGGATGATATGTACATAACACTGTATATGTGTCATATACACACATGTACTTTTAATCATAACATTTTATTTTTATGAAAAATTAATATAATATGGTAGTTTATGTGTTTTTCTTAAGAAGAGACACCATAATGCCAAAAGTAAACATACTGCTGAGGAAAACATAGAAATGTGAAGGAATTGAGAAGTATGAAAAATGAAGAGAGGTAGGAACAATATTTATATATCAAAAAAGAGAAGAATCAGATTGTGAGACAACCGTCCATGGGCTTTTGTGTTTGGGCATGTCTTGTGAATAGAGTCACTGTCTGCCTTTATTCCAGACTACCTCAAGAATGTTTGTAAGATGAACAACCTTTGAAAAGAGAGATAGCATCTTTCTCTGGAGCAAAGGGCAGGTTTGTTTACTGTCCATTGCCATAAAAATAGTGTCTCCCTCTGGAGCAAGATCAGGTACACTTACTTCCCATTAAAAAGGATATGAGCTCTGCTAGCTCAGGATTTCTCTCCTGTAATGCTCCCAGCTGCATGTCCAGGTATCAGCTGACTTTCTTTCGGTTACTCTGGAAAATGGAACTTGGGTAGTTGGCATAAATGCTGATACTCTAGTGACTGCTGTTGCTGTGCATGCATGGTGAACTGTCCTTTTTCTCTGGATCAAGTTTCTGAGGGAGTTATTTGAAGGATCATAGACTTCTTCAATGCCAGAAGGGATTCCTGAATCTTTGTTGTTTGTAAAGTTCCCTTAGCATGAGAAAAGTAAGAAGCTAAAATACGAATTAAAGATAAAATAATAAAATCCAGACCAGAACTGAAGCAGTTATATTTTTGCCTTATGAAGTTGAAATTCCCATAGAGAAGGACCTGGTGAATAGAAGCAAATGGGTTCCTTATTTCTCTTCAAGAAAACCCCATCCCAAGTAGAGTAGTTCAGGCACAGATTAGACACTTATTTCCTCTCCATTACTGGCCAGTTACAGGCAAATCAATGTTACTGTTCAGCCACCCAGCCTCTTGTGTTTTGTGTTCCCCAGTAAAAGAGTTGCAAATTTAGTGACTCCAGCAAGATTATCCAAATACCCCATTTGATAATTTGTGACAGTGCCACTTTTGCATCAGCTGGCAGTGGGTAGCTATGGGGTACTTAACTGACGAACATTCCCTCCACACATGACCAGTGCAAATATTGTGGAGCATGTCTGCTTTTCAAGTCCAGGTTTTCATAAAAGAGCTAGGAGAGTACAAGCCAAATTCACTTATGAAGCATCAGCAGAGGGCTAGGTAGTAGAGAGTAAGATGAGAAATAAGTATCTGGGGCGCTTTTTGTGGAGCTATAAAATATTTATCAACCAGCAGGAAAATTCTTATGCAGATGAACTTATTTACATGTTATTCACAACTAACCACTCCCTTCCTCCACCACCACCACCACCTTTAAGAAATAGGGTTTTCTTTGACTGGGTGAGTTCTTTGGATTTTTTTTGTCATGGAGAATTTGTATAATGTAATGACTCTGAAGGGGGGCAACCCGTAAAGATGAAATTGATCTGTATAATCTACATAATAGAGTGAGTGGGTAGGGAGTTACAGTTACAGCTGCATTGAGCTGGATGGTGCGCCAGTCAGAACTTAGAGATAGAAAGGTTTCTTTCTTTTTCTTTCTTTCTTTCTTTCTTTCTTTCTTTCTTTCTTTCTTTCTTTCTTTCTTTCTTTCTTTCTTTCTTTTTCTTTTTTTTAGGCAGAGTCTCGCTCTGTCGCCCAGGCCGGAGTGCAGTGGCACGATCTCAGCTCAGTGCAACCTCTGCCTCCCGGGTTCAAGCAATTCTTCTGCCTCAGCCTCCCAAGTAGCTGGGACCACAGGTGCATGCCACCACGACCAGCTAATTTTTGTATTTTTTGTAGAGACAGGGTTTCACCATATTGGCCAGGCTGGTCTGGAACTCCTGACCTTGTGATCCGTCTGCCTCGGCCTCCCAAAGTGCTGGGATTACAGGCGTGAGCCACCACACCTGGCCGATAGAAAGGTTTCTGAGAGCAGTTGGCATACCTGTGAAGTAAATTAATAGGGGAAGCAACAAGGAGAGAAAATTTTCTATACCTTTACCAAATGTTAAGAATTCATTTTTCCCTTTGCCATTTGGAGACACAGAGTGAAGATTTTAAATAATTATTTTTAGGTTTTTTGTTATTGGATCCTTTCCCTTTATACAGCATTATGCCAAGACTGAGGCTTTAGTCAGGTTAGATTTGTTTAAGATACCTTTTTTCTTTAGTTCTTAATGGGAAATCTTAATTAAAAAAAAAAAATGAAACCTGAAGCGAGAAGGCTTTTTGGCCCTCCATCAATATGAATATATTTTCTACAATAATAGCTTCATTAAGAGCTAACACCTGAATAGAGAATTATTAAAAGACAGTCAGCCACAGTGAAAGCTAGAGAAGGTATTATGAAAAAAGACTGCCTACTCTTTAGTTTGTCTTCTTTCCCATTTTTTGGGGGGGCCCAGTTATTTATATCAGCTATTATGGAAACAAAAAATGAAGTAGTCTGTCAGCAATTCAAAGTAACAAGCTTTTACTATTTGATATTAATCTTGAAGATAGTCCATAATCTTCCCACCCATGTTAGAATAAATGAGACTTTCAGCCCATTTTAATGCTGAATAAAGCAAGATTTTAAAAAGTAGACTAAATCATATGGGTGGTACTAGTGTAAACCTTGGAATTTGAAACTCAGCATTGTCTCTGAACTCACGGAAAATTTAACCTCCTGTTAATAACATTTAATTGACAACTCTGTAACACTATTATGAGTATGCACATGCAATTGTATTTAATCTACTATTAAATTCTAACTTATGAATACAGAAGTAACCCCTATTTGAAATGTTAATGATGCTGTTTGTGATATATTATGATATATATGGTTCTGAAAAGTTAAATATGTGTCATTCAAGATGTCACA
This sequence comes from Pongo abelii, assembly GCF_028885655.2. NCBI lineage: Eukaryota > Metazoa > Chordata > Mammalia > Primates > Hominidae > Pongo > Pongo abelii. The sequence goes on from NC_071991.2 coordinate 112,763,970, forward strand.
CATAAATATAGAAATGAATCTAAATGTACAGTGTTTTTTATCACAAACTAAATTACAAATATATTAAAAGCAGATTTTTAAATATTGCCTTCTAGAATAAAATATGCATATATTACCTGTGTTTACTATTGTTCCAGGTATAGGAATTAATAATTATAAGACATACAGTATCTGGTTATTTGTACTATGTAACAGAAACCTGCCATATTAATTGTTTCTTTTAGAAATACAGATAATTGTAATCCAGTGATTGCCTTTGTTCCAAGCGATGGATTTTAATTACATTTAGAAAATGTAATTAATAATAATTATATTATTACAACTGCACAATATTAATTACAATTACATTATAATAAAGAACTCTAATTCCATTTGGAAAAAATAGAAGTGGTTTTGAAGCTGAAGGCATTCTTTCAAACTCTGTTTTTTTTTTTTTTAATTATTGCTATTCTTTTTAGAATAAGTATTTTCTCTTTTTACCAGTTTGACCTCATGATGCCCTGAGTATATTGTATTTTTGAATCAGTGTTCAGCCTGAACAGATAAAAGATGTATTAAATCAGTCATAAAACCAGTTTGGATAAGTTATTTTTTGCATGATTGTTAAAAAGTGGGAAGGGTTACTGTTATAAATTATTGAATTGATGTATTTGATTGAATTGGCCAATTACAATAGTGCAGATGACAATGTTTTGGTCTTCAAGTATAGTAAAAGTAAGTTGATTTATTTGACAAAGGGATCTAAGTTCTTAGGACACTATTTTCATGAATCAGTTTGATTTTGGGTTGTGTTTGAGGTTGTCTCCAGATTTATAACTTATAAATCAAAATTCAAATCTTTGGGGACAGTTGCTTTTTGGCCTTTGGCTAAGATCAAGTGTAAAATCTTTGGGGATAAATTTTTTAAAACCCATATAAGAGATATATGCTAATTTTCACCCAATCTCTGGAATGTTTAGTTAGTTCTATATCACCCTTAGTTCTTAAAACTGTTTCACAGAATATCCAGATACCAGATTATCATTTTCTGATAGCTTATTTATAGTTCTCTAAACTCATAGAAATCACCCATATGATTTTGTCTACTTTTTAAAATCTCGCTTTATTCAGCATTAAAATGGGCAGAAAGTTTCATTTATTCTAACATGGGTGGAAAGGTTACGGACTATGAGTTCTAACTATTGGAAGTATCCTTGGACTCCAGCAAGGAATGGAGTGTTAGAAAAAGTAAAAGGACTTTGCCTTTACGCTTGTCAATCTCTGTCTTGGTGTTGTAACGAGAATTCTTCATGGCACAGAAGCCAGATGTGCATGCTAACTATCCCACCACGTTATGGGACAGTACTAATATGTACCCAAGAAACTTCCAAACTAACAACAACAGAAAAAACTTATGAAAAAGTGAAAGAATTAATAGTACTTTGATTTAGTAGTGATTTGCTTTTTTTGTTTGTTTGTTTGTTTGTTTGTTTGTTTTTTGCGATGGAGTCTCACTCTGTTGCCAGGCTGGAGTGCATGGAGTACAGTGGCGCAATCTCAGCTCACTGCAACCTCCCCTTCCTGGGTTCAAGTGATTCTCCTGCCTCAGCCTCCCAAGTAACTGGGACTACAGGCACATGCTACTATGCCCAGCTAATTTTTGTATTTTTAGTAGAGACGGGGTTTCACCATGTTGGCCAGGATGGTCTCGATCTCTTGACCTCATGATCCGCCCGCCTTGGCCTCCCAAAGTGCTGGGATTACAGGCGTGAGCCACCACGCCCAGCCGTGATTTACATTTTTAACTAGTACTGTAGTTGATGATGAGACATGAAGTTCCTTGATTGCACTTCCAGAATTACTGATCAAAGTGTTAAAGCTGTCAGAATAAACTAGAATAAATGAAGATGTAATAGAAGAGAGAAACATGATATCAAAACATACCCTTATAGAAAAAGTATTTAGGTATATATAAAAATTCAGATTTTGAGACAAGAATAACCAAATGTTGAGGCTTCCAGGGTTTCTCTTTGTTAATTGGATTTATAACTACCCAGATATCACCTTAGATTCTTATGAGAGGAAAGATATTTCAGAAATTAGAGATATGTATTGGCTAGAAACCAGTTTGTCTCAGCGGTGACACAGGTAGTCATACGATCTGAACATATTTCAAATACTCTTTTGACTTTAGCACTATTGTTACAGAGCTTTCTTGTTTTGCTAAGAAATGAATAAGTCAACCAATACTGGGATATGAAGATGCTGATTAAAACATAGCGTATGTACAAGAAAATGATCCGACTGTGATTATGTGGGCTCCACTGATTGCCAAGGTTGTTGGCCAATTTTAACTGGCTAGACAGATGCCCTCTTTATCCACACTGCCCTGTTAGGAAAATTTTCTGAGTTAAACTTCAGAGAGAGTTAATCTCTAACAATCAGGTAAATGATTAGTAAAATGTTTAATATTCGACCAAAAAGGAGTAAGTCATTAGGTATCTCTACTAGATTTCTTGGGCAGAAGTGGCTGCATAATTTGTAGGGCCTAGTGTAAAATGAAAATGCAGGGTTTCTTATTCATCAGTTTTAAGAATTTTAAGAGTACAGCAAGAGCAGAAGATAAAACCAAGTGCAAAGCCCTTCTGAGTGGGGGTTCTCTGTGCTATTGCATGTGACACACATCATGAAGCCAGCCCTGACTCCAAGTGTCTCTGAGTCATGAATGTAGAGAATTCTTGGGGTTTTGGAAAGATGGCTCAGCTACTATGTTAAAAAATAGTGATATAGATGAAGATGATGCATCCAAGATCCAATTGGGGAAGTTGTGATAATTATGTGGTTAAAATACATACTCTGATGGCTAGTGACATGTTACATATATTTACTGTGTAAGGGGAATGTTGGGTGGTTTAATAGATACAGTTAATTGAAATGATCCTGCATAGTATGTAGCATGCACTCTGACTAGTTTCTACAACTAATTTAGAATTCAGCAGAATAATGTGAAGTCTTTTACTACTTAATTAAACTTCTGTAATGCCTGTTTTACCAAGATGAATAAAATACATAAATTGCATGAGGTGACATCTAATGCACACAAAAAAGAGAAATGTAAAAATCAGAACAGTGGGTACATTAAACTGATTCTTAATAATTGAAACCAATTTAATCATTTGAGATTATTTTATTCTAGCTGACGTAATACTGTAGCAGTTATATTCTAATTATAACCTGTTTCATTTTACTCTGCCTTTCTAGTTAATTATTACAGTCAATTTGTAAAATGACATGGTTCCACATTTGCATAGGTCACTATTAAATAAATGAATAGCTGAAATTACTCTAGCATTGAAGTGTCAACTGTGGTAGAAGTCAAGAGGACTTCAAATGTTCTTCTAACACCCCTTAATGTGTTAATGACCACTATTAAACTGCAATTAAAAGGCCAGGAAAAATGCATGAAACAGTTAATAGAAAAATAGCACAGACACAATTAAAACGATTCTGGATTTTTTTTTTTTTTGACGGATAGAAAATAAAGTGATATGCTGTAAAAAGTGTAGTGTGAATCTTTTTCCAACTCAAGGCAGAGTTGACAGTTTAATGATAACAAATCATAGGCTGCCTTTTTTGGGAGCATCGAACGTCAGCTTAAAATTAACATCAGTAGTAAACAAGACAATGTGGTGATTTTACCTTGTATTTAAATTACTACTTATTATGGTACTAATAATAGCTGTAATTAACTTGGTGTCCAGATTACTGATATATAGTGTATCTTTGTGAAAAAAAGAGAGACAGTATTGAAAGATATGTTTAAGATTTTGTCATTCTAAATAAAGGATAAACGTACATCTTTACTGTGCAGTCTTGTTAGAGTTGCCTGTGAAACCTTTTGCTGAATTGGTTGTACATTGAAACCCTAACACTATTATTAGAGTGCTTCATTCACCAAAGTAATGAGTTACGATGATCAGCACAAGCTATATTCCAAGTACTAGGGATTTTGTTTTATTCAAGAATACACCAGAAAAATTCTTTTAAAATCTTAATTAAAATTATACATAACCATTTAACTTGCAAAAATATTTCAAAACCTTAAGGGTAAATGCTTTTACAAAGGATACTTTTACAAAGTATAATTTTGGTTAAGTTTTCACCAATTTACCCAGAGTTTTTTCTTCTTGCTCTGGAGTCTTCACAATTGTGAAATTCATCTAGAAATTTCTTATCAGATGCTTTTTACTGAGTACCAGACATGGATGCGCCAAATGTTTGTGTTAAAGCCTGCCTTTGTACATTGACCTATGAGTATGAAGGCTAACTATAGTTGGGAATACCAAAGAACAAAGAAGCCAGGCACTGTAACAGTTTCCAGGGTATTTATGTCTTTTTTCCATGGGTACATTAATACCACAGCCATAACTAGATTTTTGCTTTGAATTATCTGTGTTATCTTGGTTCTACACTTAAATTCGTATATAAAATTGATTATAATTCAGGTAGGCGTATGTTCATTATAAATTCATGGCTAATAGTGAGTCCTTGATAAAGGTAACCTAGTCGGTTCTGATTATTGTTCTTGACGATTGGTGAAATATGACGTTAGTGGTATGCTTTAAGAGTGTATAATATTTATATACTTTTAATATCAACTACATAAAAACATCACTTGATCCATGTCTAAAATCTAACCAGTGGGGAAAATTGCACTAAGCACTCAGTATCATAGAAATAGTTTATAGTAGCCTAAGAGAGAAATAAAATATCAATTTTATTATTGCAGCCCAAAGTTAGAAATTCTTTAGAGGCACCAAGATCAGGTTCTGCATTGGGGAGCACAGTCAATACGCCATCGTGTAGGTTCCATCTATGCCTGATCACCAGAAGTGGTTAGAAGAACATTTATCAATAGCATGTTACTCAGTATATGAATTAAACATTTGGGAGTGAATATTTCAAGTGTTACAACCCCCTCTTTTAAGAGGTCATGGGAAAATGGATTGGGGTAATTATCACTTAGTCCCAGAGGGCATTTTAAAAAGAAAATTTATTTTTAGTTTACATTACTATTTCAATATCCACTACATAAATTCTGTTGTCTCTTATTCTTAAAAATTTTTATTGGCAATTCCTTTTAAAAAATTTATTTTCTTACATTATAAGCTACCCTTAACAGTAAGGCATTTTTCTTGTAATTTTTGTCAAAAAAAAATAAAAGGAGAAAGAACTGTGTAGTAGTTATGTCTATGATTACAACCTGGCACATTTGAGTTGGTGAAATAGAAGTGCCTATTTGAATGTCAGTCTCTCCATGTACATAAAATGGCAATTGAAATAAAGTTATGCTATTTTCTGTGTCTCCATCTCAGAAGCTTTTTTCAAAGTTGTTTAACCAATTGCATAAATGACCCTCAGTCCTATGTGTCACATTTTGCATTCACAAAGTGAAGACATAACTGTTACTTAGATACCTTTTTTTTTTTTTTGTAATGCATGTACTAGATCATAACAAAAAAAGGAGATCCAGGAGGTAGTGGTCACATTGCAGATTCCCTAAGTGTTCCTTATGGAAGAGGTGATAGAGGAAAGGGGACATGATTCTTTCCTCATGCTTAGAACTTAAGAACCAAAAACATAACACATATGGGGAAAGCATCAATTAAAGCCGTTATAGAAACATTAGCTAACAACCCAGATAAACAGGGAAAGTTCTAATAAATCTGATATTTTCAGGACAAATTATGACCATAGCATAGCTCCATCCACAGCAACATTATTTGTGCTGCACACAATTATTGTAGTTAAAATGTGAATTCTGCTAGGCTTAAAACATAGTTCTAAAAGTGTTGGGGCAAGGGAAAAGCATGCCATCAAATTGTCTCTATTCCAAAAGAAAAGAAAGTCTTCTCTGTAATGTGGGAAAGGTGGGAAGTTTGTGATGTGGAATACAAGGCAAAGGGTTGCTCCAGTCTATGAGCTTTGCGCTGCTTGTGGAAAACCAGATCATGGTCTGACTATAAATATGGACAATAGTAGTATCTGGATTTTTTGTACCAATTGGAATAGTCAGACCTCATCAGATAAGTAGGGTCAGGTTTGATAAATCAAAGGCAAAACAAAAGCAGAAAAGAAGCACTCAGATCAACATATAGGACGTAAGAATCAGGATGGTAAACCAACATCAGAAAAGCCAGAAGTGTGGTTCCTCAGAGTCCATCATTGTATTACAGAGAGTGGCAGGAGCACTGAAGTATCTATCTAATCCCCCAACCCTGCCCCACCCGGAGTCTTTTTTACACCTAACCATGCCTTGAAAAAAAAAAAAGACTCTCTCAGTACTGCACCTCACACCCAACATGGTTTTGTTTATCCTAGAAATATCCCAGACTTTGTACCACCAGCAGGACTAAGGCAACAAAGCAGTGCCTGCATTAAAAGTATGCGGGGACAAACAACAAGCTACCTGAAAGAAAAAATAGCCAAGAAGGCAATCACATTTATAACAGCTACAAAGGAGATAAAATACCTGGAAATAAATTTAACCAAGGATGTGAAAGACCTCTACAAGAAACACTACAAGAGACAGATAAAAGAAATTGAAGAGGATACAAACAAATGGAAAGACATCCCATGATCCTGGATCAGAAGAATATTGTTAAAATGACCATACTGCCCAAAGCAGTCTACAGATGGAATGCAATCTCTATTAAAACACTCATGACATTCTTTATAGAAATAGAAAAAAACAGAAAACTAAAATGTGTATGGAACTACAAAAGACCCCAAATAGCCACAGCAATTCTAAACAAAAAGAACGAAGCTGGAGATATCACACTACCAGACTTCAAAATATGCTATAAAGGTGAAGTAATCAAAACAGCATGGCACTGATGTAAAAATAGACACATAGACCAATAGAACAAAATACAGAGTCCAGAAATTAATAAACATATCTATAGTCAATGATACTGATGTTTGACAAGGGCACCAGGAACACTCAGTAGGAAAAATATAGTCTCTTCTATAAATGATGCTGAGCAAACTGGATATCCATACGCAGAAGAATGAAACTAAATGAATATTGAGATCAATCGGACAAGAGGCTCTTTTTACTTAAGCAACTGAGAGTGTCATCTGGACTCTAAGTGGAAATTAAATGTACCAAAAAAAAACACAAATTAAAAAATTACACAATAAATGTGTTATTAAAGATCAGAGGAAGAAAATATTACTTCTAGTTAGTTGAAATCCAAGTTTTAAAGAAGTTGATTCTTTATGGAGAGACTGAGCTTGGACACACCCAAGTTGAGAGAAGAACAACATGTAAAGTGGTGGACCTAGTAGGGACAATGGCAAAGAACTGAAAGTTCTATTTTGCGGGAGTCAAAGGATATGTACCTGATTCCCCTGGTGTATTAGCTAAGAAAAATAGATTATGGAACGCATTTTTTTGGGGGGGACAACGTCTTGCTCTGTTGCCCAGGCTGGAGTGTAGTGGCACAATCTCAGCTCATTGCAACCACCACCTCCCAGGTTCAAGCGATTCTCATGTCACAGCCTCCCAAGTAGCTGGGATTACAAGCACGTGCCACCACGCCCGGCTGGAACGTATTTTTTAATTGAACTTCAGTTGACAGGCATGGAGGGAACTCAAGTTGCATGCTGGGAAGATGCATTTCCGTAGTGGAGAAGACTAGTGACAAAAAGAAGTTAAGAAGGCTTTTGTACGTTAGGTGTTTGCATATATACCCACAATTATACAAAGCATGAATTTGAAAATTGAGTATATTACAAAAATTAGCCGGACGTGGTGGTACGTGCCTGTAATCCCAGCTACCCTGGAGGCTGAGGCAGGAGCATGGCAGGAACCCTGGAGGCAGAGGTTGCAGTGAGCTGAGATCGCGTCACAGCACTACAGCCTGAGTGACAGAGTGAGACTCCGTTTCAATTTTTTTTCTTTTTTTGAGATTCAGTATAATTGAGTATATTATTAGTGTACTCATTTTAGGAGAACATTTTTATAAATTTCCTTTGGAGTAGAAAAGATTAGAATATTCTTTTTCTGTAGCTGGCTGTTTAGAAACGGCCCTCATATTGTCCTGGTGACCTCAGCATCTTCAGGTAGCTTCTTGTATAAAATTGTCACTCGGGGCCGGGCACGGTGGCTCACACCTGTAATCCCAGCACTTTGGGAGGCCGAGGCGGGCGGATCACGAGGTCAGGAGATCGAGACCATCTTGGCTAACGCGGTGAAACCCTGTCTCTACTAAAAATACAAAAATTAGCTGGGCGTGTTGGCGGGCACCTGTAGTCTCAGCTAATCGGGAGGCTGAGGCAGGATAATGGCGTGAACCCGGGAGGCGGAGCTTGCAGTGAGCCGAGATTGCGCCACTGCACTCCAGCCTAGGACAGAGCGAGGCTCCGTCTCAAAAAAAAGTAATAAATAAATAAATAAATTATCACTGGTATACGCGGGGGATTGGTTACAGGACCCTGAGTATGCCCAAATCCGGGTATCCTCAAGTCCTGCAGTCCACCCTGTGGAACTCACAGATAATGAAAGTCGGCCCTCCGTATATACACAGGTTTCTCATTCTGATCAATTTGGTTGGAAAAAAATCAACATGTAAGTGAACCCACGCAGTTCAAACTCATGTTGTTCAAGGGTCAACTCAAAATAGTTTAGTTGATTTTCCAAAAGTAAAGTCGGTTACTTTTTTTCTGTGGATGTCTTAGCTAATTTCAGCAATTGCTTTCATCATATTCAAAATAGCTTATTTTCAAAAAGGGAAATATTGTAATAAGTGTAGTTATCAAAACAGTTCAGTTATTTTGTTATTCAAATATTTTCCTAAATTTTTGTTTTAATTTCAAGGAATTGCCATAATGAGTATTCAGAATAATTTTTTAAATTGGAATTCAGTGACCTTTGAAAATGTTTGATAGGTATAGGAGATAGTTATAATGTTTGGAATAATAGGAATAAAAAGAACAGTATGAAAGGTTGAGTAGGTCAGAAGAATGAAATTTAAAAGGACACAGAGATGTTTATATACAGACAAAGCAAAAGGAGAGAGAAAACTTCCTGACATGCTTCTCAAAACCCTTCTCAAAACCCTTCTAGTGTAGGAGTCACCATTTTCTAGGCCGAAGAAGAAAAAGAGTCAAATCACTTAATTGAATCAATTTAAAATAGTTTTCATTGTAAGGCCAATTGACAATATAACTCAGGAGAATAAAATAGAGAAAAAAAGGCCGTAAGAAGAGGCACAAGAAAAAGATACAGAAAAGATAATGAAAAAGAAAAAAATATTAACAATGGAGATGAAAGGAGAGCACAGAGAAAAAAATAAATAAATAACAGAATGAAAAATGCATGGCAAAAAGTCAAAAGTATGTCCAAATACTCGGGCAGTGTAACTCTGGAAAGGTTGGAGTTGAAATAGTGCCACCATAATTAACTTACATATTTTTAAACACTGAAAAGTTATCCTTTTAAAATGCACTTAAAGTAAAATTTAAAAGTCTATATAACTGATTAAATTTTTTTAAATGCAAGTTTTAATCAATGTTCTTTCTATAATGTTATTTTATTATTAATTTAGAACTATTCCTTTTGCTTAATTTTCAGAGGCAATATTTTAAATCAGCAATTGCTTTGAATATATTAGAATGAGTTATTCATTTTTTTAAAAAAAGTAACTAGATACTAAACAAATTATTTGTAAAGTTGAGAAAATATAGATCTATTTAAAGCTGAGATGACAGTTGTTGAGCATTGTGATGTATCATCTTGACATGAACTGAATGAGGTAGATTACTGACTGACACTAGCAATGTCAGAATTTACATTACAGCACACACAAACTCCGTGGAAATATACTATTAGCACCCACAGTAAGCAGTGATGAGTAATGAGATAAAAATTGACAACGTCAATAGTCATAAGCCCTCACAGTCAAGAATAATGAACTACATGTGTGTACATATAGGTGTATATTCATAGATATATGCATAATGAAACATACCCTTCATAATTTCCATCAAAATTAAATTTTGTGTGGCAATAAATGCTCTATGAATACATAGGGGATAAAATTAATTTTGGTCGAGATTAAATGTAGACAATGTTTGCAGCAAAGGACAATGACAAAGATGGTATTATAATAATCCTTTAGAGATAGGTTGATCTGAACTACATGTTTTTCTTCCTTTACATAAAAACATGGCCAAAAATATCTATTCTTATTTTTAACTTTTTCTCTTTAATTTATACTGTGTTAATTAAGTTAGCCTTTTGCACACCTGATCTAGAAATGCACTAAGCATTAGATACAAAGTGGTTTTCTTTTTATTATAGTTATCTCATATATTAGAATTTCTTCTTCATAATTTAAAAATCATGACACATCTTCCTCAGATTTTTTTTTTTTGTAAATTAGAACTTCATGAAAGAAAAATGCATGTGTCATTTTTTAGAACAGTTTAGTGAGGAATTATTAAGCAAGCAAAAATCTGAGTGATTTTAGTGCAGGTTTAACAATGTTTTGAAAATTTACTATAAGAGTAAAATGTAACATATTGTTGAGAGTGTATCTGCACACCCACTTTGACTTGCATTTTTTTTTCAAGAGATGGCCTTATATTATTTCCATTTTATTCTTGTCTTTTTTTTTTTTTTTTTTTAGGAAACAATATGAAAAATGTTGGTGACTCCTCTTTGTAGTTGCCAAGGCATCCGAGGTAGACAAAGGAGTTTCACTCAGTTCTGTGGATTAGTACCCCTGCAATTGCAAGCTCAGAAACCTGATGCATAGCCAGAAAGAAAGGAGGAGTATGGAGAAAGATGTGGCTCAAGTTCTATTCATATGTCATGTAGGCTGACAATTGTCGGTGGCTGGCCTGTGCACTGGCAGTGAGGGACATGTCCCAGGGAGATGAACCCTCTAACTACCAATAACCCTCAGTGGATCAAAATGAAAGATGATAAGGAAAGAATAGTAGGATCCTGTCCGGGAAAACCAAAGAGGCATTCAGCTTTTGGCAGCTAAGTTAAGTAGATTACTGACTCTTTAAATTAAAAAGATTGTTGCAAATTCTTTCTATGTCCTCTTTCTGGTGTGGTAGTGGAGTTTCTAGGCTATCAGAGAACACACGTACAATTCATAATGAATTAACTTCAAACCAAACTCCTCTCTCTCTCTCTCTCTGTCTCTCTCACACACACACAGACACACACATGTGGATTTATCTTTTTCATCATTTGCCCTTAGAATAAGATTAAATGAATAACAATATAAAATAAATAGAAGTCTTTCTCCATATTTGAAATTATTTCTTCAGCTTTATTGCTGTATTTCAGATATTGCGGCTAAAAAATTCAACATAATTCTATTACATATTTTCTATTATATATTCATAACAGAAAAATCTCAGATTTTTTTCTTGTAAAACAAACTGCAATTTTCTGAATTTACCTAATTGCTGAGATATATATGTATAATATTCTTTATATATTTCTGCCTATCATTTCTCACCTATCTATATTTGCTTTGTAGATTTTGCTTTCAATAAATCCATACTTCGGTTCAGTTCTGTTGCAAGGGACTAAATACATGTGTTTTTGGGAAAACAGCAAATTTGAGTTTGAAAACTACATAAAGTAACCTGCACAAAGTTAAATATGCCAATAGAGGGGGATTAAAAGTAAATTAGTCATTCTTAAATGACTTAAGAAATGAGTCATTCTTAAAACCTGAAAATGGAAAGAATATAAATAAATAGATGTGTAATATTTCCTAATTGAGAAAAACCTCATTTAGATTATGAAAAGTGAGGTATATTTTCTAATTATTTAGATGTTTTTGAATTGCTCTTTTTATTCCTCAAGAAAATATTCCCAGAATAATTTTTGTTTCATTTTAAATTTTATTGTATAAAATATCTAATGCTGATATCACTCTCCACATTGGATTAATTATCTAGTCTGAATAAACTTTAATTGAGCCATTTAAAATATGTGCAGCTGTTGTGAACAGAAATAGGCAGATAGTTTATCTCATTAGTATTAATTTAAATGTTCCTAGTTTTGCACGTTTTTATGCAGAATGTATGTTTCATAGTAATTCTTCAGTCATATATTTTAAAAGAATGAACAAACAAAATAGATTTTGAAAACCATTTATCAGATGTCAGCATTTGTTTTCTAAATGTATCAAAACTGTTGAAAGTGCACTTGTTCCTATACAACTTTTCAGTGGTCTTAGCTGTATATGACAGTAACCTGAATTTTTAAAAATTCATTTCATTATATAATTACTTACATTGTTAACCTGATATCTTTTAGGCATTTTAATTTAGCTTGCATTATTCAAATATGTTTATTTTAGTGAAAATATGATTGTTTGGTAAATAGATGTCAAATCTAATATTTGCCCTTGCTTTTCTGTGTTCTCAAAGTTAAAACAGAAGTAGAAAAAGAAGATAAACTTATTTCAAGTATGTTTTTTTAAAAAATTCTGACGTATACTTTTATTGTGCAAGATGTCATTGTTGTTGTTTTGGTTTGGCTTTTCTGTGATATTAGATTTTTAGGTGTATAATAATTTCTTTGTTTTGAAAGGGAAATGTTCCGGCTTCTAACCGTACCTCTCATTTTATGAATACTTGTAGATATCAAAGGTGTATTCTTTCACTCACTGACTCTAGCTGGCAAATAAATGATAGTCTTATTGTTTTCATTTGTCAACTGCTTTCATTTTTTTCTAAGAAAAAAATGTTTAAAACGATCAATTGTAGAGATACAAAACACAGCAACAAAACTCCAACCATACTTGTATTTATTTTTAGATTATATGTTTAAGTAACCAATTGCTCATGAATAGTACTTTGGTTGTATCTTTTCCTTATTTCATTTAAGATGAAGCATTGAATATGAATGCTAGCATACCTGAGCAATAGAAAATGGAAATGATCTTGCTCTTAAAGTACATTTAATTTTAAAACAGAGTTCTGATGTGTAGACATGTATAACTATACATAGATGTGTATCATAAATGAAAGTATAAATATATCTATGTATGTAGATTTGAAGGAAAAAGACATATAGATGTTTTGTCCTGATGACTTCAGCCACAGCAGCGTTTTCCTTGTTTTCATACCTGTACTCACTAACAGCACAAGTGTGGCAAACATCATTATTTCTGTTTTCCTCTAGTCTTTTTCTCCAGTTCCCAAACAGTGGTAAGATATGTGTGTATGTATTTGTGTGTGTGTTTGTTTTTGCATGATATATGCATATCTTTAATAAGGGTACATTTGTATGTACTGTTTAAATTACTTTAAGTGAAAAATAGAATTGCTATGGACATGTTTTCAAAATAATATATATCAGTAAGACTAAAATACATCTGAGAGCACATCTAACATATATTTGCAGTTCTATCAAGTCAAGTATTTAGATTTTTTGAGAAAAAATACATTTGTTTCAAATATGTTAAGTGGACACTCTTCTTTGAGCTGGCAGTATTTTAAGAGTTTTGTTTCTGTGTTTTGTATTTCTGCATCTAATCTTTTTAAACTTTTTTCTTTAGCGTCATTGACAAATAAAAATAATGAGTTACCATTTACACGCCAGGCACTGTGTTAAATACTTTTCATGAATTACTGTATTTAATATTAACCACAAAACCATGAGTTAGATATTATTATCCCCATCCTACAGGATGGTTAAGAAATCATCCAGGATCACATAGCTACTAAGCAGGAGATTCAGATTTCAGATAAAAGCTTATGTTTTATGCCTTGTAATATGCAGCACCTGCTAGAAACCACTGAGATCCACCCTCTAGGATTTATATAGGAGTGCTTTTTGTTTTGATGGAGAAAACATGGAAAAATAGAAAATGAGACCATAATTCTATATTTGATGGGGCACAAATATATATTGCTTTATTTTCTTTCTAAGAATAAACCAGCTATTATTCAGGAAATCAGAACTTCCAACTTGTCTCAAAAATTCTAATCACTTCGTAAGGCATAATTTCTTAGATTTAAATTTCATGGTAATATAAATTTCATCTTCCATATTATATACACACATATAAATGAATATATGAATAAACATTATCAAGACACATTTTGAATGACCTCAGAATTGAGGATTGGATAAAACATTTTAGAATGAAAATACATAGTATCATCCCGAAATGAATAATTTATTTAGGAATACATTCAGTGGAATCTGTCCTTTATTTTAGCATGCTAGATCAGATTTTCCTTCCCTTTTTATGACAAGCCATCTCCTAAGTAAGCAGAATTCCTATTTATGTCAAAGTGGATACTAAATGGCAAAGTAAGTAAAAAATCTAGTCCAATAAATGTGTAGAAAAGTTCAACTCATTTTATGAATTAAAATTATATAATTAACAAAAGAGACAAATTGCAAGCTATTCAAGATATTTGAAAAGCAACATAGCACTGAGGAAAAATAACTGAATTACATTTAAAAATTTCCAGTATCTACTGTGTGTAAGGCACTATGCTAGTGTAGAATACTATTGAAATTTAACATTAACACACATAAATAAAATATTTTATGAATTATATTTAAATTTAAATCTAGTGCCATCTTTGAAAGGCATGTTTTTAAATTTTCCAAAAGCTTAATAGAATTAGAAATTCATATTTTTCTATGCAATAACATTCTCAAAACTGTTAACTTTTACTTAACTTCAGATAACTCCTTTCCAACTCTTTAAAAGTTTATATCAAATAGTTGTATTTAGAATAGCAGAATTAAAATTGTGAAATATTTCTCTCAAAGACCAAACATTATATTATATGGCATTCTGGACAGTCTTCTAGCCAGGTATTCACTATAGACACACTAACATACTACACTGAGAAAAAGAAGGTTTCATCTTATATTAAAAATGGTTTGCTAGGCTGGGTGTTGTGGCTCATGCCTGTAATCCCAGCACTTTGGGAGGACGAGGCAAGCGGATCGCCTGAGGTCAGGAGTTTGAAACCAGCCTGACCAACATGGAGACCAACTGAAAATACAAAATTAGCTGGGCATGGTGACCCATGCCTGTAATCCCAGCTACTCAGGAGGCTGAGGCAGGAGAATCACTTGAACTTAAACCTGGGAGGCAGAGGTTGTGGTGAGCCGAGATTGTGCCTTTGCACTCCAGCCTGGGCAAAAAGAGTGAAACTCCAACTCAAAAAACAAAAAACAAAACAAAACAAAACAAAATGCTGTCTTAATGGCCATGTATTTCAACATTTAGTGTTGTTACACATTTTTAAAAATTCTGTGGCTTTTTTCAAAACGATTTTTGTGAAAATTTATCCTAGAATGTATTTTTAAAACATTTCCACTAAGGAAATTTATTACCATTATTGTCTCTTACCCTGGAAGACCACAGACACATTGGGGGTTGGGAGTGGGGCTACCTTTTAACTGTTTTAACTCAATTGTGGTGCAAACATTAATATTCAAAATTATCAGTTCCACTTCGTATCATTCTTGCTTTGCCCTCAAAAACAATCATACTTAGGGTCAAGAAGGACATTTTTTAAATGTTCTAATAACTTTTTCGACTTCTGAAAGTTATACAATCATTACACACATGCTTTGTCTGCTCATCATTGTTAGAGATGTTAAAAATAATTTGATTTCTTACATAACAGTGTGAAGGAAAGGAGAGATTTTTATTATTTTTTTCCATAATATAGGCAAAATATCTTGATGAAAGCAACATTTTCTTAATTTCAACAATCAGAGTAACAAACTGTGATTTAAAAAAAAGCTGTTTTTGTTGGCTTAGACAATCAAAGGTAATCCACAACTATTCTGCATCATGTTAGGAGACTATATCTATCAAGAGCCAGATGAGCTTGGCTAATAATAAAAGGAGAGATGGATTCTACTGAAAATAAGAAATAAAATGAATAACCGTACTTTAGATTGTTAGATGGATAAACTTACTTGTAATAGATATAACTTAAATCATATATTTTTCTTGCTTGAAAATATATTCACCGGCTACAACAAAAATAAAACAGTTAGGTTTTTTCTTATATTGCCAATTTGTTCATCAACATTTTAATTGCATTTATCATATTTAAATATACATCGTTGCCGTCAATCTGTCCTTATCTACATTCATGTAATAATACCTACCATGATTAAGCACACTTTATGTTTGTTTAATCCTCCCTGAAACTCTGCGGGACAGATATTTTCATTCCCATTTTACCAATGCAGATGCCAAACTTCTACAGCAGTATGTACATTTCTTGGGTCACACAGGCAAACAGTAGCAGAAAACAGCTCGAGTCCTCATCTGTATGGCTCACTAGATGGTCCATAGTAACAACATCCGGTCCTATATCATCCTCTCTTCTACCTTCACCCAGATCTAATTTAGTCTCATTAACATGAAGGCGAAGACTACAGGAGGTAATATTTGTATGTCTAGGCATTAGCACAGTGCCTGCAACCCTATAGGCAGTCAATAAATGTTAACTCATTATTATCAGCACTGCTAGAATATGAGTTAATGTCTATCTAGTTCCATATTAACACTACCCATGAACCTAATTAAGCTAATTCATGCTAAGATATGAATGACTGTTAAACATTCTTCTTGCCCCCTGCCTTCCTATTACACTATCTGAAAAATTTCCAGAAGGATTTTTTTCAAAATAATAAAACTTGGTAACCCACGATTATCTAATTAATAGCAGGCACGATAACAAATGGAAACAAATAATTTAAGGAAATATTGGCTAAAATTATTTGAGATGAGTGACAATGAAAGTCATAGTTGAAATTGTGCTATAAAACCAAAAAGCCTATATTTAATTGAACAATTTAAATGAAAACCTATGTGTTTCATTTAAACTAAAACCTATGCAGTAGCTGAAATATATACAGGTGTAATAATTCAGTCTTTTATGGACTGTAATAGAACACAAATCAAGTCGCATGCTTAAAACATAAGATACATGTAGCAAAATCTGTAGCATTCCTGATAACTAAAAGGCAGGTGTTAGTCTAATCCTGAAAATCAGTAGTAAGAGAAAATTCCACTTAATCTATTTTAAATGTATTTTATGGCTTACATTTCATGGCATCATTATTATATAAAGGTGATATGGTTATTTCTTGCCATTAAAATATAACTTTTTAACATTCCGCAGATTATGAATTGTATGTATTTGTATCAGAATATTGCCAACTTTAAAATAAAAAGAGTATACTTTATTCTGCTTTTGTTGATGACAGAATTTGTCATGTAGCTTTGGACCACCAGATGGAAGTGTCATTCTGAAAGTCATCACTGAAGGATTAGATAATTAATTGTACCGAAAAACTGTGTCTTCAATTTTTTGATAATAAACATATGTTTTGCTTATTTTAATGAATTCGGCACACTTGTAAATGAAACTACTTCAATTGGAGGTGAAAGTTGGGTGTGCTCAGAAAAATACATAAAAACGTTTTCCAGTAAGCATTTTTTTGTTACTGGAATTCAGAGTTTAAATTTGTAACTCAATAACATCATGGCAGCGTATTTGATTTTGAGATTTTTATTGAATTTTGCCTTTCTTCACTGTAAAATTTCATGTAGAAACATACAGGAATGTTAAGAAAGTATTGTAAGGGTTTATAACAAGGCAATATCATGAGTATTTTGTGAACATGAAATTCTGAGTTACAAGTGGGGTCTAAAGTGAAATATTATTTTTCCAAATAATTAGTCATAATATATAATTAGAGCAAACAGCTAAGTTCATATTAATATCCTACTGTGTTGTAAATAAGGCAGAACAACTCATAACAGCCAACTGTTTTTTCAGTAATGTTGAACTATATGAGTAATACGCTTATGAGAAAGAAATCAGTAAAGTTTTAACAATAAAATTGCTGAAAAATTCTGTGAAGTAATTGGGCATGATCGATTATCAATATACAGATGGATAGATACATGAATGGATGGATGAATGATGGATGGCTGAATGGATGGAGCAGTTGATTTATAGCTACACAGAAGGAGGAAGGGAAAGAGGGATCATTGAGTACGGTTTTGAAATGTTAACTAAGTTTAGTGGATTTATATTACTTAAGTTACAAATATAAAAACATAAGGCAACTTTGAAGGCGCTCGTGTTTTTAAGATATTTAAATTTTAGAGCAGAGATGGTGGTTGTAATTTGCAAACTATAATTTTAAATAGGCATTGCTCTGAAATGTTGAGAAAATCTTATATTTCGTATGGTTTTCAACTGGAGCTTTCTTAGGTCCAGTGATTAATACAGATTGTGGTTTTATAATTTTTAAGGCCCTAAGTTGAGATTTTATGGAGGTCTAATAATTACTTCATTTCCTCTGCATAGGAGCCAAATTGTATGTGGAAATGTCTTAGCCCAGTCAAACTCACAAGGTAAAGAGGCCATCAAGATCTTTCCATGAGAGAAAAAATAAATGAGGGAGGAAGTGGCCAGAAGAATGGATAAGAGAAGATAGAGGGACAGGGG